>NC_136063.1:542071393-542347050 GCF_964261635.1 Lissotriton helveticus | reverse complement strand
GATCCGCCCGCAGAAAAACACTGGAAGTCATCGAGAGGAAAATGCCAAGAACGTTCCTGCTCTCCGACCCGTTATCAGGACTGCAGGTAAGTGTAAGTGCTGTGTAATCTCAGGGAACCGAGGGAGGCTAAGCAAGGATCCGTGACAGAACGCGAAGCGCGTTCCCATCATAGACCATCCCCTATTAATGCCCTAAGCTCCGCCTTTGCCAGCTTACGCATGCTAGCAAGTGGGGCGTGTGCTTGAGGCTGCAGGCGGGGCTGCAAGCAAGGCTGCGGGCAGGGCAGCGGCATGACACCTTGAAGTATAGGAGCTACTCCGCTGCAGTCCACAGGCACCACAACAGCAGAGTATGGTTTGCCGTGCTTTCACTCCCCAGGCATAGCAACACAGAAGTAAGAGGTCAATGTGCTCCAGAAGGTCAGAGCCATCTCCCCACCAGTGGGAAAATGCCAGGACCAACTGGAGCCATACAGCACCTATACCCTGGTACAGGACCCCTTGCAGAAACCAAAGCATGTTTTTAGGTCAATCCAGCAACACCAAGAACAAGCAACCATCAAAGCATGTCAGCACTTCAGAGACCCACTTCAGAGTGGCCCAGCTGTCATGAGTTTAGCACCATCAACCAGCGAGACTGACAACCACAATGACCCGAGATGCACCAGCCCAGCCAACCTATCCCTTCTGCACCCAAGCGCCCCAGCCCGGGTTCCCAAGAACTGACGGTGCTGATTTTCTCCCAGGACCATTGTGAACCAATCCCCAATGGGCGCTTCCAGACTTGTCCTCAAGTCCCCCTCCGCCGACTGTTTCTAGGTGCCCACCCCCCTTCTTCAGTGTAGGGCATAAGGCTTCCAAACCAACCAGCACTTCTGCAACCGGATGCCCCAGGTCAGTAAGCTTTAAACTGCTGATGGCACTCTGGACTTTATCGCCCCCCCACCACCACCACCTTAAGTCCTGATTGAGACTCTTGGAAACCTACTAACACGCACCTTTATGCAGTGTATGCCTTTTTCTCCTATAGGAAAGCCTTACACATAAAGAGGAATTTAAATGAACATTTCACATACCTGTGAAATTCAATATTTTTAAAAAGTACTTACTTGCGTATGTAGTTCTTGATATTAAAATGTATATAAAAATAAAAGTTCTTTTCTAAATTGGTCTCAGATTTATTCTTTGAGTGTGTGTCTCATTTATTGCCTCTGTGTCAGAACCTTACTTATGCTCTATTATGGCTTACCAGTTCTTGCACGGGAACAGAGATGCTAGGTCCCAAATCCCGCTCGGCAATGTTAGTAGGTCTTTACTCAGAACCTCCAAATCATTACCTTGGGGGACGGGGAATTGGATAAAATAACAAACAAAGAAGAGACTGGTCCGGAATGGTTCCTTCAGTCAGCTATCTGCGGACGTCATCTATTCTTTCAGTGGAACCTGAAAATTAATACAACATTACTACCTTTACTTCTACTCTACTCTTAAATTACTCTGCTGTATATCTCACCCACCCTAGATCTCCTGGCCCTGCTTCTCTTCTGATATTAGTGAGATTCTGTCTCCCTCGCCAGTTAGTTGTCACTGATAGAGGAAAACAAACGTTAGTTCCACCTGTCTGTTCTGTTCTAGTTAGTTTATTAATTTTATTGTAAGTGCACTTACTTCACTAACTGAGGAGTAATTCCTTATTTGGGTTCTGTAATTTCTCTCTGTTCTTTTAGCTGCTGTCTTTTTTTTACGTGTCTTCTCATCTAACTCTGTTTCTTTTCTCTAACAGGTCTTTCTGAGCACACAACTTCTGTTCAGGTGAATATTTACAATTTACATGCAGAACTTGAATTAGCATTCGAATGTCTCTTAAGAGTTAGCTAATTCCTTTTCTTCTTTTCACAGGTTCCCTGTTTAGCTCGACTTCTTTTCTGATAAGTATTTACAATTTACAAGTAACGTTTATTTATTCATTCAAGTCTCTAATGCCTTGAAACTAATCCTGTCTTTTCCTTTTAGGTCCTATACAACTCGACTGATGCTCTGGTAAGTTTCACTATATTATTTCTCTACTTGGTGACAGTTTTTACTTAGCTCTGAGCTTGCCGCTTATTCTTCTGCTCCTTGAACGTGAACTTGTTGACCTCCTTCGCGCTGACGAACAGTGACTCGCTTTCAAACTCCTCAGACCTTCAACTCCAGAAAATAACTTGCGCCAGAAGACTGGAGCCGAGTTACGCTGTAAATTATTGTCTTCTGCTCTCCGGATATCAAACTAGGGGAAATATTATACTTCTCAGGGGACTGGAAACTCTAAGGTAGAGCGCAAACTATAACGACTTCCTTGACCAAAAACCTTGGTGAAGTGCGTCGTTAGAGAGGCGCTCGGGCCGCTCACCTACTCTCCTGCAGCTGTGGCCTCGTAGACTAGACCGCTCACCTCTAGTTCTACCTGGGCGGCCATATCGGGTGCCATCTTCTGTCTCCAGTAGCGGACCAGACCGGCCCATGTATTGCGGTTAAGGAACTCCTGCTCCTTTGTCAAGGAATGCACTCCGCAAATACTCGCACCTGATTTTCCAGTTCTGACACTCTGTGAGTATTACAAATGCTTAGTACTACACTCTGATAAGCCTAAACTGCTCACCTACACAACCACAAATGAAAGCATTTGGCGGCAAATTTACTAGGAAAGTGGTGAAGTGTGTTGCTAAGCCAAGAAGGGTAACGACATGCTCAGTCACTTTAGAAATGCAGAACAAGAATAGGGTGCTGTTTCCACCAGCTCTGGCGCTAAATTTAGCTGCCTTGCACCAACGCAAGCACCCTTGCACAATAAATGCAAGGGTTCCTGCATTGAGGGGATTTACTTTTTATTTGCAGGAAGGTGTCCCTTCCTGCATATAAACAATCTTTAAATGGTTTTGATAACTTCTATGTGTGCTGCCAGGGTAAGTCCAGGTTTTCGGTGGTCTTAATTTTTTTGCTGCCCCATATTTACGCCACTCTTGGTAATATGGGGCAGTTGCAAAATCAATGAGTGTTGCTGTGGAATTCCCACAGCAACACCCATTTCCCTCCCCTTTCACGCTAAGTATAGCGTGAAAGGGTGATTTATTTACACAGCAGCGTTAAGCCATGTAAAGTGGCTTAACGCTTCCTTTTAAATAAGCCGAAGCTCTTATTGCCACCACGAAAGAATTTTATAAACAGCCACAAAATACTGGAGCACTAAGAACCTACGGGGACGCAGTAGACGACAATTCTTAACCTTCTCGGACGCGTCATTTCTATCCGATAGCTCAAGTGACACAGAACCAACTACAGGTGCAAGAAACAACCCCCCAAGACAATTCTTTCAACCTGCTCCTTTTTTAGACAGAGGCAACAGACGATCAAGGGAACGAGCAAGAGCAAACAGATGGTACAACCCACAATCAAATCAATTTCAGAGGGAAATAACTACGAGAAGGAACGTCTACCGATGGTAGAGGAACGACCTCGATGTCAGAGGAAGACAAGTGCGCAATCTACAATCTTTCCCAAAACACCCTCTCAAAAGAGGAAAAGAATGTGCTCCAAAAGGGCCTCTCATTCATACCAACAATGAAACCAGATCCTGGACAAACAAAACTAGAAATAATACAATTATTTCGGAAATTGAGACAAAAAATCTTCTTTAAAGATAACCTCGACAAAACACTGAGAAGTTATTCAGGGCTGAAAAATCCTTCTACCTTTTTCCCCAGCATAACAAACATGCCCGTAGAATTACAGACATTTGAAAGAAATTTACTGAGAGACATCACTAAATTGGAAAACAAGAAGATCTATACCAAATGGAATCTTTCTAAAAACGAGAAATCAGCGTTGGAACAACTTAAGAAAAATGATCAATTAATCATTAAGCCTGCCGATAAAGGCGGAGGGATTGTGCTACTGCAAAGAGACAGATACAAGGCGGAAGTAACACGTCAACTAGCGGATGAAAGTTACTACAGAAGAACAGAAGAAAATTGGAGTAATAAAATAAAAGCAAAATTGGAAGTCCTAATTAACATCGGAAAGAATGAAGGATGGCTCTCCAAGAAAGAGGAAGAGTACCTGATGAATAACAACCCCAGGGATCCTTTGATGTATATCTTACCAAAGATACATAAAGACCAAAAAAATCCCCCAGGATGACCCATAATCTCTGGTGTAAATTCACTGCTGGAACGCCCCGCAAAAATATCAACACATTTCTAAAACCGCTTGTCAAAGATACAACAAGCTATATAGGAGAGACGATGCAGGCAATTATACTCTTGGAAGATCAGCCATTCGAAGAAGAATACGAAATTCTGGTGACATTGGATATCGTGAGATTGTACTCTAACATCCCCCAAGAAGCAGGTTTAGAAGTATTGAGCATTTTTCTAGACAAAAGAACACGTCCACTTAATGTCCCCACGAATTACCTACTAGAATTAGCAGAGCTATGCTTAAAAAACAACTTCTTCTATTTTAATGAACAACAAATTGTGCAGATAAAGGTCACCGCGATGGGGTGCCCTTTTGCACTGGAGATGGACATAATGTTTATGGCACTATATGAGGAGAAGTGAGTCTACAACAATAACCCCTACGATGGTCACATAAAAATGTGGTAGCTATATCAATGACATTTATATGCTGTGGAGGGGCAACAAAGTACAACTTACAGAATTTGTACACTGGTTGAACCATAGGAACCGAGATATCCAATTCACCCTGAATGAGGACAAAAAAGAGATGAACTTCTTAGATTTAATGATCAGACATGAGGAAGGACGCCTGTATACAACATTATACACCAAAAAAACGGACAGAAATACCTTCCTCCATTTCGGAAGCTTTCACCAACGCAACCTACGGGAAAACCTCCCGCTAAGTCAGTTCCTGCGAATCAGACGGAACCGCTCGAAGAAAAATGATTACTTCGAGAATGCAACATTACTCCTCAAGAAATTAATTGAAAGAAACTACCCAAAAAGACTGCTCAAGAAAGCAATGAAGAGGGCGTGGTATACTCCGCGAGAAGGGCTATTAACACCAAGATCTAAGGCGGAACATGCTCCCCTCGTATGTGTTACAACCTTTTCGGGAATCACCAACGAGGTCCAGAAGATCTTTAGAAAAAATTGGAGTACAATTAAAAGTGTAGAACCATTTCATCAACCACCAATCTTTGCTCTGAAGAAAAATAACAGTATTAGAGATTCACTAGTACCGGCAAACACAAAACTCAAGAGACAAGAAACATCGCTATGGACAATGCTAGCCCTACCGCCAATCAAAGGACATCGGAAAAGTGGCAATTGCACCTCATGGGAAAGCACAATTGAAGGGAACAGATTCATATATGGCAACAAATACATAAAGCATGATGAATTCAAGAACTGCAATACCCACAACGTAGTCTACAGCATTGTATGTCCTTGCGAAAAGGCCTATATTGGTAAAACAAGTCAACCAATAAGGAAAAGGATCACGCAACATCGATCAAGAATAAAATGTAGAATTCCGAATGCCCCACTAGTTGCTCGTTGTATAGAGAAGAGTCATAATCCCAATGAGATGAAATGGACAATTTTAAGAAAGATAACTGGAAATGATATAGAAAACATCTTATCAAGAATTGAGGCCAAGTTTATATTATTCTTGGACACCACTAACAATGGGTTAAATGAGATGTCAGAACGTACACATTGCAGTTGAGCCAACATATAAAGAAAAGAGAAAGGAAAGAGGACACATAGATTTTGGCCATCAATTTTCCACCGTAGAAATAATGGCAGTGTCGGACATTACAGTGATGGGCTCATCACTATCAAGTCAATGAAAATATCCGGATGGATCTAGCCACATCGAGTACTCTAAACACTATGAAGGGAACACGCAATAATTACAAGTTAGAAGGAGAAGAGAAGGCAAAAGTCTACATTGAAAAATACCCGGTGAAACATGCAAATAAACTACCTTGGAGTTCGTTTCGAAAGGCATGCGCGACAACAAAATGAAAAACAAAGGAAGGAAACTACTCTGGAGTCCAACTCGATACGCATGCATCGAATTTGACAGATTAATGAGGGACATCCATCAATGAGTAAGCATAGCGCACCAAAATGACGTCAGACGCCAAGTGAACCACGAGCATCTGAGAAGGAAGAGCGAGAAAGGAACCGAGAGCCCAGATAAAGGGCCGCGTCGATTCTACACAGGTAACCAATACATGAAGAGCGGCGTTTTAGAAAACTTAAAAGAAGTCCTCAAAAACACGGAGCACATGGGATAAACGCACGCGACTGTCACTATCAAAACAACACAGGAGCAATAATTAAATGCATGATCACAGACTTGTAATCAGTAACTGCAAATAGTACACAAGTCCCAATTAAATGCACAAGCACATATAATGATGCACATGGGCTGCCAAAAGTCAACTGCACTCAAACGTTACCGGGGAGCACAGAAGTAGATGTAGCTGCATCACTGAAAATCATAAATATCGGATATTGAAACATAGTGATATACCTTCTCTTCTTTGTTCTAGAAATACAAAACCATACACAAAACAAAAGTGAGAACGACCGAACAAAGTGGCAAACAAGAGACTCCACCCACCAGATTCGGTAGGTCACCACCGACCACCCAAAAAAAAACTATAAATGTTTAGGGGGAATAAACTTTAAATCTAAATTAACCCTCTTTCTCAACAGAATAAGAGACAACATTTCAGTTTAAGAAAAACCAGAACACGTTGTCCACAAACCAACCCCCCCCCTGTTTTCCCACCTTGAACAATAAGTGGTACGTAAAAGGATTTTTATTCACTTGCACATGTAAATAGATTCATATACAATACTCAAATATTTATCCCTTGACTGTTTTTTTACAGAAATTGAAAATTGTTCTACGCTATATTGATCGTGCCCTGAGGAAGACCTTTCACATATTAAGAGGTCCACAAATATAAAGGTCGAAATGCGTTGGCATCATTTATAGAGGATTAGAGTATAAACACATCTGAAAGACATTGTTTAAATGAACAAGTGTAGCCAGATATTCTGAGCCCACCCAGATTTTTTCTCTAGGAATAGACTCTTAACTCTAAAAGGACCAAGTACTAGGTATTGCCAAGCAAAAAATAACGTAACCCTGGCAATAAAGTAGGACGCTTACCAAAAGAACTGATATAGGGACAAAATTTGGAAAAGTATGCTACATTGTTTGTGATTTGAATATATGAATACATTTGTACTTATTTGTTATTTGTAAATACTGTGGCATATATATTTTGTGCAAAAATTCAAGACATGATATGTCACTAAGTTTCTGTGTATAGATTGCAAGCATACCTAACCAAAAAATTGTACATAAAGAAAGTAAAAAAGCAATAAGATCAGTAGAGTCAATAAAAGGGACTCTTGCTCTCAAAATAAGAGTGTATGATTTATGGTGACAGAGGTAAAACTTCTGTTAAAATTCCTTATCGCCACCACAGCATACTGAACAGTGACGTTATGGTGGCAATAGGGGCTTGTAAATATGCCCCTTAGTGTTATCAATTTACCTCTGTAAACCAATAAGGATTGCCTGGACTCTCTGCACAGATTACCTCATTTGGTGCATTATGTAGAGAGCCAGCTTCCTACACCCTCCAATGGTTGGCCTTTGCTGATTACAAAGCGTCCTCTCTGTGGGAAGAATGTTGGCCTTGAGTATCCATACTGTTAGTGGTAGAAGGGTCTGTAGAAGTTCTCATCCAGCGAAACTACCCCAATCGGTTCTTTGTATCGTTCATACAGCGCATTAGCTGAATGTTTTCGGACCTGAAGATGAATTCCGTGAATTGGCTGACCGTGGAATACACTTCATAGGCAAAGATGTGAGGGCCCATTGCTACAGTGAAGGTGAGCGCCTAAGCGGTATGTTGGTGAGATTGCTTTGACCACAGAGGGGGTCCGAATATGTACCAGAGCTTTCACTTAAGGACAGGGGTCGGACCTCAGATAACGGTAAGGTACTGGCAGAATTGCAGCGTTTTAAACCTCAACTACACACCTCTAAATATGTGGAGGATGGCGACGCACTGCCGGAATACCTCTCTGAGGTGGCTAATATTTGGCTGTCCACTCCACAGCAAAAAAGTATGAGTGAACCAATAGCGGCTGAGGAAGTCATATCCATAATAGACTCCATGGACTGGTCTAGGCCCCCGGATCTGATCGCATAACGGGTATATTTTAAAAAACTTGAAAACATCTTCTCACTCCTTGCCTATTAGATCTCTACTCTGAATCACTTGCGACTGGTATGCTGCCTCCAACACTTAAAGAGGCAATCATAATTCTACTATTAAATCCCGGGAAGGAACCCATACAATGCCAATCCTATAGACAGTTGTCCTTATTGAATTTCGACAATAAGATTCTTGCTAACATTCTTGCCACTAGACTGGCCCTCCTGCTCAAAACTATCATCTCCCCTCTGCACTCCAGCTTTAGTCCGCATTGTTCCATGTCCATAAATTTGGTACATTATTCTCTGTTTTCAACAAAATATCAGCCACAAAGTAATGTACAAAGTTCCCCAGATCGGGTAGAGAGAGGGTAGAGTATGTCGATATGAAGTGTGTACAGAGAAAGAAAAGGAAAGCCAAAGAGGGGAATCCCCTAGTTGGGACTAAAACCCTCACACACCTAGCAAGCTAGGTGTCATGCTTCATCATATGGGTTTGCTCCTCGCTGAACTGGCGCTGCAATGTTCAGCGGGCACCCACAAGGGGGCTCTTTAACGGAGATCTTTAATCCCTGCCATATGGTGCATGCGGGTGTGCGGGGAAGAAAGGGGTGTAGTCGTGAGAGATGTGGTGAAACTAAAAAAGGTGGGTCAGTCCACAATGAAATTTATTGGAGTGGCTGGCGCCCTTGGTTAAAATAGTGGGAGGGGAGATAGTTGCTACTGGTAATGTTGGGCAAGATATCTACAACCCCCTGGTGTGGTCAACATGTTTCATGCCTACGCGGCATTTCATCAGGACCTAAGTGGGACGTACTACACAGTGAAAAAAATATAAATGATATAAAGGTTTAAAACTGGTCATACAACCTTATGCCATGAGGTCATAAAGGGGCAGGCAAGAGAATCCTGACCAGACGGTGGGGGTAGGTGTTAGCGGCTCCGACCGCACGCTATCCGGGTTCCTGACCTTTACGTGCAGGTCCCACTGGAGCAGACTGCGGGGCATCTCACGATCTCCCTTAGGGTCACTCATACTGAGCAGGATTCTCTTGCCTGAAACATGTTGACCACACCAGGGGGTTGTAGATATCTTGCCCAACATTACCAGTAGCAACTATCTCCCCTCCCACTATTTTAACCAAGGGCGCCAGCCACTCCAATAAATTTCATTGTGGACTGACCCACCTTTTTTAGTTTCACCACATCTCTCACGACTACACCCCTTTCTTCCCCGCACACCCGCATGCACCATATGGCAGGGATTAAAGATCTCCGTTAAAGAGCCCCCTTGTGGGTGCCCGCTGAACATTGCAGCGCCAGTTCAGCGAGGAGCAAACCCATATGATGAAGCATGACACCTAGCTTGCTAGGTGTGTGAGGGTTTTAGTCCCAACTAGGGGATTCCCCTCTTTGGCTTTCCTTTTCTTTCTCTGTACACACTTCATATCGACATACTCTACCCTCTCTCTACCCGATCTGGGGAACTTTGTACATTACTTTGTGGCTAATCTATCGGACACGTACACTGGACCCCTTAAAACATTGTCCTTCTTGGTTCCCTTTTGTTGTTACATATTCAACAAAATATCACCAGAGGTCCCAGCAGCAGTGGCTCTACTTGATGCAGAAAAGGCCTATGACTCTCTAGAGTGGCTTTTCCTTTTTTCAACATTGCAGAAGCTTGGCCTACAACACAGATTCTCGTCCCTGATCAAGCTTTTATACGCTCAGCCTACGGCTCATATTCACATCAGCGGTTCTTTGACATCCGAGTTTACACCTGCGAGGGGCACCAGACACCCTGTTGTTCAGGAGATCCAGAGATTTGGTAGTTTTTCAGGTATCCTGATCAAATGGAGCAAATCCAAGCTCTTTCCTCTGACAGCGGCCACACACCAGTATCAAACTTATCTCCCGCTGCAGAGACGAGTAGATACTGTCAGATATCTTGTTATCCATATCCATCATGATAGGAAGCAGGTCATTCAACTGAACTATGGTCCAGCTGTGAGTACATTAACTACACAAATCGAGATGGATAAAATTGCTGCTGTCCTTGGCTGGCCATGTGGCCATCATCAAAATAGTTGTTCTTCAATTTCTTTATTTATTTCTTAACATTCTCATCCTCCTCACTAATGCTTTCTTTGTCACATTACAAAGTCTTTTGTTGTGATTATTATGGGCAGGTCATAAACCGCGGGTTGGGTGGCGAGCACTATGCCTTCCTTATGCAAAAGGATTGCCACATTTTCACCTTTATTTTCTGATCGCCCAGTGCCAACATGCCTATTATTGGTACCACAGTAACGCTTGCCTTCATCAAAATCCTTTCGACCAGGATTTAGCGGGTGATGCACCAGTGAGCGTCATCCTTCCCATGGGGCTGCCATTGGACCCCTTGGACATTCAGCCACTTTCCACTAAAGCAATTTAATGTGCCTTCTGGGAAAAGGACAGTTATACTTCCGGCCTTGCCACTTGCAGACAACCGCTGGCTCCCCTCAATTGCAGACACTGTTGTTAAGCATACGCTGAATCGCTATGCGCTACACGCTATTGAAGATCTGTTCCAGGGAGGCCATGCTATGGCTTGCGCAGATGATGCTCGCTTTGCCACTGCAATGCCACTTAACAGGATAATTTTGCATCATATCCAGAATGCTCTATGTGTCCAGGTACTCTCTTACCGTATTACCCCTGACGACTTCACCCTCCTCTCTCCTCTTATAGAGAACGACAGCGGTAAGCACTTGTTCTCTAGGTTGTATAATGCATGTCTAGACATGTTACCTGCCATGGACGACAGACTGCACGAGGCGTGGAGAGAGTACCTACAGCATCCTCAGATGGAAGACATCTGGTATAATTGCTGTCTCCACACCAAATTAGTTTCCCCTAATCATGAACATAAACAGTTGCATTTTAAGTTCCTCCAGTGCACCTATATGACTTCCAGCCTCATGGCCAGGACTGACCCCTCCCGCCTCACCACATGTCCCAAATTTAGTGCCAAGAACGCTGACCTTTTCCACCTAGCGTGGACTTGCCCACATGTCCACAGTTACTGGTTCAACATCTTTGCACAACTTTCCCAGATGCTGGAGGTCTCGTTGTTTCCGGCACGACTGTTGGCAGTACTAGGATATGTACATGATATTACAAAGGGATCCGAATGCTTTGCCGCATTAGCACTCTTGTTGGAGAAGCAGGAGATTGCATTGAGCTTGGGAAGCAGTCATCATGAAGAACCGGATTAACCCCCTTACTGGGTCTCGGCGGCGGTGGAACCGCCCAAGCCTTCCATACCCTTCGTACGTAGTAAAAGGAGACACAGGAGCCTTCGTCTGCAGGAGGAACCCAGATTTATTCAAATAGCCCGGGCTATGGAACAGAGTCCCAAGCTCATCAGAAACAAGACAGAGGAGGCTGCTGCTTTACTCCGCAGCTTACAAGCCTTTTATACTTTTTCATCTCAGTCTTTTGGCTGTTAGTTCATTGTTTAATCAGGGCAGTGTTTGCAGTTGATAACCATATCCCGACGACGTTTGTAGAGGGTGACCTGGTCAAGGCTTGGTACACAAATCATTGTTCACTCGGCTTGAACAAGGCTCAGTCGTTCAGGTCATTGTTTAATCACCTTGATCAAAGCCCGGTCTTTCAGGTCATTGTTTAATCACCCTGATCAAGGCCCAGCAGTCAGACCATTGTCCAGATAACCTGATCACGGTGTCAAGGATGTTTACCAGGCTGGGAGCAGGAGATGGAAAACATCATTTACACAGGGTGTGAGTGTCTCATGGCTTTCTGTTGAACTGCAAGAACAGGGGGCGTTGGGTGTGCGACAGTTCCTGGGCAGAAATGCAGGCTGCGAGATGGCTGTTGTCGTGTTAGTTAGATTTTCCTCAGGCATCAGCAGAAACGACCAGGTGGGTCGTGTGGAAGTGTTTGACACGAGATGGCAATGAAAAAGCAATGGAGTCTAGGTACAAATGATGCTGATCAGAAGAACACTTTTCCTCAATCATCCCACTGATGCGCAGTGCCATAAAAGCCTTATATTCTGTGATACAACCAGTGAACTTGAGGCAACCTCTCACATCTCACCCTCGAAATACCTGGCAACCCCTTCACACTAACCTGCAAAACACAGGTGTATCCTCACAAGATGTACTCCCCATACACTAAGAAAGTGGTACGAGAACCATGACTTGAGTTAAGACAGTGTTGACAAGGTGTAGATGTGCTGGGCACCCAAGGAACAACCCAAGGTGAGTATCTAGGAATCCCACAGAGAGCGTGTGCAGTGTGGGTACAGAACTGTGTGTGCCGTACAAGTCTATGTGTAAGTTGCAGTTGAATATTTAAAAATTAAGGACCCTTTCCAGTGGACCCTGAAGAATCCTAGTGAAAGACAGAAGGGTGGAGAGTGACCCCACCCATGGATACTACCCATGATATCTACACCAGGGAAGCCGGGTGCATACGTTTGAAGTGGTGCGAGACTCTGCAGTTGTTTCCAATGGACTTCAGGAAAGTGCCGCTGCTGGAAGAGAATAAAGTGCCCAGTGGAAATCCCAAAGGTGGATTTGTGATGAGCAGTAACTGCAAGCAGAGAGGACAGATTCAATGCCACTTAGGAGTGACCAGGAGATTTGGAAGGCAAATGCCCTCCGATGTCAGGTGTTGCATGAGAGTTGATGTGAAGACCAGGCGATGCTTAGGACCAGGCGATGCCTAGGACCAGGCGATGCTTAGGAAAACCAGGAGCCCTGCACGAGCTGTCCCATGAAAGAAGTGGAGTGCAGATGGTTTGGTGTCCGGCGAGTGCACCAACAAGCCTTGGCAAATGCAACCAATGCAGGAGCTGAAGAAGGAGCAACGTCGGGACCAGCAAGGGCCAGGGGACTCATCAAAATCAGGGAAGTTAGGGCAGGCTGCGAGCAATCAGGGGAGCCCAAGAGAAAAAAAGGTGACCCTCAAATGGACCCACAGGCTGGAGGAACTGGAGTCACAATGAGGACCTCAAGCTGCTTACCAAAAGATGCAGGCCACAATGCACATGATGTGGTGTGGCTGAAGATTGTTGTCACAGGTGATGTTCAAAGTTGTTGTCACAGGTGATGTTCAAGGTTGGGGCTACTTGAAACCCATAGATCTTCTTGGAGCAAAGTCAACAAGCCTTTGCAATTGCAAGTTGATACGGTGCACAACGGAGGGCTCTTCCAGTGCTCTGAATCATACCTCCCGCACTGTTTACGGTGTGAGAGGTATGATTCCAACATGTTTGATACCAAACATGATTAGATTCGTTGCAGCCAGTTTCAAGATGGTCATCATGTATGCATGTGGTGCCCCTCTATATAGTATATGACTTCTTCACTGGCAACCCGGGAGAGTTGATTCCGTAGGCTGTAGGAGTGTTTTGCTCATGCAGGGGCACACACTCATTTAGGACTAAGCACCCTGCCTTCCCGATTGCAAAAGCTTGCTATACGGGTGACTTATAGGTTTTAAATACAGTCAACCTAGATATAGGAAACCTATAACTTTAGTAAGTGGTGCTAGCACCAGCTTTGTCGTGTGTTTATCTAGGTACCTGTTTTGATACTCCTATTTCTGACCTTTGACTGGTTATAATTCACTAATATCCATACAACGGCACAGAAACCCGTTTAATAAATTAGTCATAGCGCATGCTGTCACATTAAGCAAGCACTATTCCTCCAGCCCCCTAGAAAGCACACCGAGTTCTCTAAACAAACCAAGCCTCCAGCAAACCTGGGAAATCCCCGCTGCTATTGTTTTGATTTCGTCCGAGAACTCCTGTAAAAAATGTAAGAACGACCAGTTCTTAATGACATCTTTTATTGACGTCTTATGTCCATCCTTACGTCACAACCGGCACCTTTCAGGTATAAATATACCAACGCTGCCCTAAGCAAACACACGGTGGTGATGAGCCTGGAGCAGCGACTACTTGCCGGAGAGCCCAGCTGATGCGAGAGCCCACGGACGCTGCCCCTCCCCTTTTGACGCGCTGAGGAAGACTCTGTCTTTTCTCTTGCCGAGAAATCCAGCTTCCAGCGTTTCCAGCTTGCCTTTGCGGGTGACTGGGATACCGAGTCCTGAGAAAGAGATACCAGCCCTCCAGCCTTCTAAATCCCAGGTACTGAACTGACTAACCCCTTACAGAGAATTCTTGAGTCAGATTCTTGGCAAAACAAACTTAACTTAAACTGCTACTTACTTACTCCCTCCCACGTATTAGGCTTTGGTCAGGTACACCGGGGTAGGCGTAGTTAGAAGCACCAGTTGAGTACGATTAGTCAATGTATATATGTATGTATATCTTTTATCCATTTTAAAGTATCATATGGCTAAGAAACCATATCAATGCTTTTACAGTATTATTTTATAAGCCTGCTTTTACTGTATGCACTTTACTTAACTATAAGTATTGCAATTGTAGCGATTCATTTCTCTTGTATGAGAAAAGAGACTGATCAATAAATAACACCTTTTATTGAAAACGCCCGTCTCTTCTTTTCGCTACAATCTGGTGAAACTAAGTATGCACGTATTGACTGAGTAAAATAACTGTCTTTTGTTTTCACACGACTCTAGAGATATACTCTTGATCAGGGAGAGCAAAGTTGTCATGTTCTATGGTTGTCAGAAACTAAATCCCTTCTTGTCTATCCAGGGAGGTTAAACTCCTCCTCGCCTATTCGAGAAAGTTTCTAGTGAACTCTGAGCTAGCTGGCACACAAAACTTAAGTCTAATATCGTCAGTAGAAGACCTAGTTAACCTCTGTCCTACGTCTATACTATTGAAGATATTATTCCAATGCACAGAGCCTATTGGGATAATAGGAACTACACTACATGGCGCCCAAAGGTTTGGTAAGGCGATAAATCTAACACAAGACATTAGAGTAACTCAGTCATGCTTTTTCACACAGACCCTTTCTCCCATAAATACTGCAAAGACGTCTGGAGTGGGTAAAAGGTTAAAATCCGCCAAACTTAGTAGGAGGAGACTCCTATGTATGGTTTTTGGTTTATTCAACGTTGAAGGATACAGTGTTACAAAATATTGTGCACCTAATCTTTGTTTCCTTGGAAACCTAATCTGCAAACAACAAAAAAAAACACAAAAAAAAAACCTTCCTGTCAGTAAAATGTCAGACAGCGAAGGAGAAAGGGAGGCAGCTAGAATAGCAGCTCAACTCCTAGTGGAAGACACAAGTCTCCTACAGACTGACCCGGAGGCAATACTCATCCCGGTCAACATAAGAAAAACTATAACTTTAAAACTTATAGAAAATGGACTGACATCAAGAGGTGGTACAGTCATATTCGTAATTGAGGCACATGAATATCGGCAGGCAGAGGTATTCTATTCATGGATAAACTTTCCAGCAGCAAACGCTGTAACAAAGGAATTCCACTATTACAAAATAGAGGAACCTCCGAATGAGTACACTCCTTTCGAGGAGGTGGAAATACCACTAAAATACCAAGAGCATCTCCTCTGGTTTAAAGGCGCCCTAAAACATAATAATCACATCACCAGGCTCGGTCCACTAGGTAGACCAGGAGCAAAGTGGCCGGTTCTAGCCAGCTACACATCACATGCTGACATTAATAGAATGTCAAGCGAAGAACTCTTAGTTAAAATAAAAGAATTGACACAGGCATACAGAGAATTGGTTCAATATGCAACTGAGGATATAACTTTCCTCCAGAAACTGAAAGAAACAGATATAGCAGAACAACCATTTGAACTTGCCAGAATCATAGAAAAATCCTATGAAGAACTAGATAGAGATAGTTTGGGTGGGAAACCAGTGAAACCCCAACTAACTGAAAATCCTGAAAAGGTATTTATTAAAAATAATCTAAACACTCCAAAAAAGAGCTGGGATGGAAATAAACAATCCACTCCCAAAGAAAAAAGATTCCAGTCCAGAGGAAGGTCTCCTCGACGGAGAGAAAGATCTCCGGACCAAGGACACAAGTCTTCCCAGAGGGAGCCCTCTGAGAAAAGATACAACCTTAGAAATAGGGATAATTTGAAGAAACCTGATAGATATAAAGATATTGATACACGTCCCTCTCGATCTTTTCAGACTTCCTCGCAGAAATCGGAAAGAAGAGGACGGTCAGAACACAGGGAAGAGCACGTCATGTCCAAAGACAAAGAACCTGCTCATCAAAGTAAAAAGTTACAATTTCAAAAGAAGAAGGTAGCCAGTATTAAAGTAATCAAACATGCCGAGGATACTGAGGACACAGCTGAAAAACGGAGAGTGGGCTCAGACAATGCTATCCAGCACAAGGCAATGCTAGACAGCGCAGCAGAAGTGAGCATAGCTCGCAAGATCCTGATGAATCATCTGAATACATTCAAGTGGAAACTGCAGATACCAGAGTTAGCAAACCTCATAAAATATATGAAATAACATTGCGTATAGAGGGAGATAAGACTAGGAAAATAAGGGGTCTATATTGGGATAATCTGTCCAAAGGCTATGACATCCTTTTAGCTGAAAAAGACTGGCCACCAGAGTTTGTCAGGCAGTGCCCTCATGGCGAAGAAATGATTATGCCTGCCTTCTCAAATCATATTCCAATACATAAAAAATATACACTTGCAAGAAAGTGGGCGGTTGCCCAAGCTCCTGCAATATATAAAAACCATGCGGGATGGGATGAGGACTCTCCTCCTCACAAAATCCAGTTAAAATCTCAACCAACTGCACAGAGACAGTACCCAATTAAGCAAGAAGCTAAAAAACAGGTCAGGGAGATCTTAGATCAACTTGAATACCAGGGGGTGATTGAAACTTGCACCTCACAAATGAACAATCCTTTGTTTCCTGTCTCCAAGCCAGATGACTCATATCGTCTAGTTTTGGACTACAGACACCTAAACTCGTGTTGCAAAATTTTTGCAGTACAAAACTCACACAGTGCAGCACTAATGAATAGCATAGTGCGCAAAAAATACAAAACAACATTAGACATCTCTAATGGATTCTTTTGTCAAAATATAGCACCTGAAAGCAGATATTTGACCGCTTTTTTAATAAATGGCTCGCAGAAAAATTTCTGTCCTTTGCCACAGGGGTTCAAGAACAGCCCAGGATTATTCTCAGCGAGAGGAACAGAGTTACTACAAATATATGATGATGAGGCATTATCTTATGTCGATGACATCTATCTAACAGATGATGACTTGGATACTCACTTGAAAAGAGTGAACACCATAATACTTGGGTTCGCAGCAGAGGGTTACAAATTCAACTTCAAAAAGTCAAGAATTGCCCATCTAACTGTCCTGTTTTTAGGATATGAATTATCAAGTGAAGGCAAAAGCCTGGCAGACAATTTCTTGGAGAAATGTGCTGTAATCCAAGCACCAAGAACGCTGAAAAACTTACAATCAATTCTAGGTTTCCGGAATTTCGGAAGAACTTACATTCTAAATTATGCAGAGAGGGTTAAACCTCTCTATGACCTAATAAGAACAGATTTTAAAAGAATCAATTGGACTCAAAAACACACAGAAATTTTGAGATCATTGCAAACAGACATGTTAGCTAAAACAAAACTGCAAACACGCGATAACACACGCAACCTTGTAATACGAGTCATCCCAGGAAGATGCGGATTCACATACCTAACCTCTAATGAGGGAGAAATGGTACCAATAGCATACAAATCTCATTTATACACAGAAGCTGAAAAAACAGTCAGCATTAAGGTAAACATTGTTCATGCGGTTCAAACAGCTGTAGTAAGAGAAAGAGACCAAGCTGACGGCAGACGTATTACAGTCAGAACAGCAGAATCAGCTTTTGAGGCATTAACAAGCCCATGTAATTTACCTACTATGGCATTAAATCCAAAATGGATACAATGGGAAAATTCTCTTGCTACAGACAAAGTGAAATACTATTTTGACCCGGAAATGAAAAAATTTAAAAATCTAAAATATGAAAGAGAATACCCTCTGCCAATCGACATTCTGCCCATACGACAGTACGCCTGTGTAATATATACAGACGGACATGCTCAACCCTCAGTTTGGGGAAAGCAAGCCTACAACGCCACATGCGAGATTATAAAAGACGTGTGGCGCGGAGGTAAATTGAGACCTCTGTTTACGAAAACACACTCAGTAGAAAATAATTCAGAACAACAAACTGAAATAATAGCGTTAAAAATGGCGCTAGATAATGCCGATCGCGAATTCCCGACACTAATAGTGTGCGATTCGTATTACTGCGTCAAAACATACAATAACGATTTACAGAAATGGATTCAAAACGGTTACAAAGATGACACAGGTGCAACAATCAAGCAAAAATCGCTTTGGGAACAAGTAGTTCTTTTACAGAAAGAACTACCAAAGACTCACTTGATACACTCACTGAGCCATCGGCGTGATGGCGTTCACGTTGCAGGGAATTCATTGGCTGAGACAGCCACAGCGGAAGCAACTAAATTGGCTTCCGTAGCTACAAAAATGCGTTCGGAAAAATACATTGACGGGGAAACAATGCTGGCGGTGAAAACGTCATCAAAAGGCGACTGCTCAGTGCTACCCATCAACTATCCACTCAATTATACATACATAATCGATGCAAACTCCGTTCCTTTTGCTGAAATCCCTGGAGTGGGGGATAGAGTAATTCCAAACACGAACAGGAGATTCATGTTAATAGCAGACGCACATATGGGTGAGGGTCTTAGACACCTTAAGCTTAAGGATTCTCTGGAAGAATTACAATCAATATACTGGTGGCCAGGAATGAGCCTGCAACATCACATATTTGCAAAGAATTGTCCAAACTGCAATAGAGATCGCAGTGGCGACCGAGACGGTGCATTGCCATGGCGGTTCGCTCAAGATGGGATTAAGCAATAAAAAAATTTTTTAAAAACCCCAGTATGAATAATGCGTCATATTAACATGTAGAGACTATTTTCACTTATAATGTAGACCCCAGCTCTCGGCTGACGTCTGAACTGTTTTGAAAAGATTTGCGAGTCTAAAATGGTATATACGCTAGGAGCATGCTACATTCTGACCAATGTCCTGCCTTTAGCTCTCGAGCTTAGGGGGGGGGGGCATGGCCAGCATGGGCATTGCATTGCGGGACTCTTATCACTTCCTTCCTGAGGGAAACGGGATGGTGTAAAGAAAAAACCAAGGCATGGAGCAATCTATAATGGCAAAGGTATTAGGTTCGGGAGCTGGGTGGGTCAAACATTTAATAAGTGTCCAACGTAGTCTTAATAATCTGCCAAGAAATTCTCTGAGAGGTCTCAGTCCGTACGAACTATTGTTTGGGACTAGAATGTTAATCCAGGACCTCGATAGTCACACTTCAGTGGTTAAAGAAAAATGCTTTGATATCAAAGATCGTTTGGCTATTTTACAGGACTTAAACGAAAAAAGAAAAGACCTGAGCAACATAAAATTGAAACAACAGCCGACAACCACTGAAGAAAAACCACCTGTCCCAGCAAGGCCTGTCTGGATTCCAAAAATCGGGGATCTAGTCAGAGAGAAGATCGCGGTAAAGAAGGAATTTGGGCCTTCTTACAGAAAAGCAGTACCTGTCTTGGCTATCAACGGGACAAGATCAGTTGTATTACCGCCCCTTGCTGGTAAAAAGGAGAACCGAGTTGTATCAATCAACCTGGTTAAACCACAATCATGTGGCCGATAATAAGTAGTAGGCCAAGTGGACTCCCAAGAAATAGCAGAACACCAAAGTTTGCTACAAACACAGAGGTTCAAACTGAGAGACTAATCACATTTGATAAACCTACAGTGAATCAACAAGGACTATGCAACAAAGCCATGGAACTTAAACCTCTTGAAACCCAAATCCAAACCTTACATCAAGAAACACCAGTCTACAATGATGTAACCACAGACTATACTAATGAAACAAAGAAAATTCCAAAAGCAAAAAGGAATCCAGAAGCAATTGAAACAATTGACAGAACAGCATCAGGCTACTTCATCAACTTTGATGATTTTTCTGAGGAGCCGAGTAAACCTGAGGAACAGCCCACAACATCCAAGACTTTTAAAGACAAAGCAAAAGTACTCTTTCATCAACTACAAGAAACCTATCTGATTTCTCCATGGATTGAATTTTGGGTGGCACAAGGTGTATTTGTCCTCATACTTTGGCTCATCATGGTACTATGCTTGGGACATTTTATTGAGGGAAAATATGTTACAATGGACACAGCAAGTCAGAAAATCAACTTGGTCCCGAAACCACACAAGTCTTCACACATCGAGAAAAGAGAACTTTCTTCAGTAAACTTCACAGCCAATCCTATACCCGGTGGGGTAGCATGGGACAAAACTGATTACGAAATCTATGGCCCGGTCGAGCTCCTGAAGTATCCTCATCAATTCAAGATTTCATTAAGTGACTTTGTAAAACCGAGCACATTCGCTGATGATTGTGACTTTGAAAGTATTAATAATATGATGTCTGATCTAGTGATGTCAGCTAAATTTACAGAACATGATTATTTACAGGGTTCATCTAATTATGACCAGATGTACTGTTACAACCACTATGGTAACCATTATCTGCATTAAGCATGGGCGTAAAATCCGTTCCGCTCGCGGATTTTGCGGATTTTCGGTAAATTCGCAATCCGCGAACTCTCGCGAACTTGCCGAAAATTCGTAAAATCCGTGCGAAGCGGATTTTTTGCTTGGTCGCACTTGCCAACTAGAATACTGTACAATTTCGCGGGAGTAAACACTTGCGAACATGTAGATGCGGCGGGCAGCGACAATCTCGCAATTGCGAGATTGCAAAATGTGCAATTTCGCACAAGAAATCCACCAGCAGGCAGCATAAACCTTGAAAATTATGGTTTTTATCAGAATAACTCCTCAGGTTGACATTTGCCTGCACTTTTTCTTTGCAAGGAGTCCATTTTGGGGGCTGGGGGTGGGAGGAAGGAAGTGCCCCACAGTCTCCAACTTCCTGTTCCTGTCCACCAGGCTCCTCCCAGTGCTTTCTTCATGTGCTGGTCACTTTGATTTGGATCTTGACCTGGAAGGATTACTTTTTGTGGATGCTGCTGGATATTAGGATTTTTGCAAAACTGAATGCACTTAGCAGGTGCAAAAGTTCAATCTTATCATTAGTAACCATTCCCTGTAGTGCTCCCTGAGGGGCCCCTTCAGAGTTCATTTGCCTACTTGCAACTATTCTATGACCCTGCTCTGACCCTCACAGCAGACTCAGAGAATAGCTACAAGTATACAACAAAGGTCCTGTTAAAAAAATTACACTGCAACAGAAAGCAATTACAGACAAAACTGAAAGCACTCAGCAGGTGCAAAAGTTCAATCTTATCATTAGTAACCATTCCCTGTAGTGCTTCCTGAGGGGCCCCTTCAGAGTTCAGTTGCCTACTTGCAACTATAGGCCACAAAGGTCCTGTGAAAAAAAATTGCACTGCAACAGAAAGCAAATTACAGATAAGGAAGCAGGTGCCAGCCAGACTGGAAGTTTAAATTCAGTGACACATTAATCAACCCCAAATTAATTCATGTCAGTTGAAGCAGGGCAGGTGTGCTTGCTTTTTTTCACCCCCATAATCTACAGTGATAAACCAACCAGAGGGTGGCAGTGATGTACCAGAGGGTGGCATGGGTGTACCAGAGGGTGGCAGTGGTGAAACAGAGGGTGCTGTGAACCTGTGATGATGAACCAGATCTAGAAACAACATAGTCGCGGCCGTTGCGAGCCGCCAAGTAAGTTCGCAATTGCGAACTGGTACAGAACCCTCGCGAACTGGCAGAAATCCTTGCGAACACAAAAAAAAATCCGCAAATTCGCGAGAGTTCGTGGATTTTGCGGATTGCGTATCCGTAAATACGCAAGTTCGCGGATTGCCAATTCGCAAAATACACCCCTGCTTAATCTGCATAAATCTGCTCAACCTAGAAATGTTTTTAATTATAACCAATGGGAACATTGTGCAACTCCACCAAAAGGCAGTTCGAAAACATTCTATGAGAAATTTCCATACTTCTCAGGGTTTAACACAAGTGATGCAGAAACGTTTTATTTCAAATTGTTAAATAAGACAGGAATGAAAACCATGCTAACAAACACAAAATTAATCTATTCAGAATCATTTTTTGAAAAAATGAATACATTTGGTTTTGATTTCTGGAACAATAATATTGAAACGAAAACAATCTGGGGTACAAAAAATTGGCAAGTGCAAGGTTTAGAATCATTATTTAGAGCACAGCTTTCCAAACTGTGTGGCGTGACACATTAGTGTGTCGCGCCCCAGCCGTAGGTGTGTCGCGCGATGAGATGAGGCATCTCATCTGTCTGTCGAGCTGCAGGGGCTCTTAGAAGGGGTGAGACAACAACAAGGCCCCATTAACATGTACAAGGTCTTTAACGACCTGTGAAGTGCTCAGGTGCGGCTGTGAGCGGTCCCGGGCTGCCACACACGACGGGGGAAGGTGGGGGATGAGTGGGGGCTGAAGCCCTCTGATGCCAATGGGGGTGGGGGCTGAAAAGCTGGAGATGGCGCCCGCCTGCTCTGTAATTTCGGTCCAGTGCAGGGATTCGTTTTTCTTCGCGCCGACTTTACCCGAATGCGTCGGAGCGCTTCACAATAGGAACAGGAATGATCCATGAGGAGGAGAAGATTACAAAAGCAAATCTTAAGTTACACGAGGGACAATTGTGAGCAAACCAAATGCAAGAGGCAGCAAACGGCGCAACACAGGAGGAAAAAGTGAGGTGTGCGCAGGTTCCAAGTGGAGGTGTAATACTGCAACGTATGGCAGACCCTCAAGACGAGCCGTCAGTGGGGGTGCGCACCCCGCGTGTCCGCGCCCTCTGTCTTCAATTCGTGTCTTTTGACGCTGGCTCCCCTGTCTCCTGCCGGACTCTGCCACTTGTTCCATTTGAAGCTCCCGCGGGGAGCGCTGCCACCACCGCTCGAGGAGCTAGCTGCCTCGAGCACCTTTAGAGGAGCGAGCGATTCCGAGGGCTGCTCTTTTGCAGAAAAAGAACAACAACACTCGTTCGAAAGTGACGCGAACTTTGCAGGCTCCCGCCCAGCTCCCCGGAGACCAGGGCCAAGAGTGAGACTAGCACTTCTTGTTTATTATTATGTATATGCCACTTGGGAGGGAGGCTTCCTGAGGCCGCCCGATGCTGACTTTTTAGGGAGCTCTGTAGCCAAGGGGGGGCGGGCACGGGGATTAGTTTGCCCCAGACCCACACTTCGGTCAGATGGAGCTGCCTCCTGCTGTCACAGCAACGAGTCCAGGGACACACGGGGTGATTATTGCATTGCCATCATTCTGAAGTAGTGTTTCATAGATGTGCCTGGTGCCTGACTCCTGCTTAAGATCCTACACATGTCAGGCGCAGTCTGCAAAGTGCCAATGCTTCTCCCTTCCCCCTACTTGTCTTTCACACGCCTTCCTCCTTTTATGTTTCATCCTCTTGCATATCCACCCTTTCTTTCTCTCCCGGGGCCAGTATTTCCACTTGGAAGCATGCATTTCATTTGTTTTGTTTTTACAAGCTAAGATATGGTAGAAAACATCCAAACTAGAGCTAAAGGTATCAGAGTGCTTTACATGAGCACCAGTTGTGTTACAGACGGACCCTTGCATTTTTGTGTGTGGCGTTGTGTGTGGGGTTGTGTGTGGGGGGGTTGTGTGTGGGGGGTTGTGTGTGTGGGGGGGGTTGGGTGTGTGGGGGGGTTGGGTGTGTGGGGGGGTGTGTGGGGTGTGCGTGGGGGGGTGTGGGGTGTGCGTGTGGGGTGTGTGTGGGTGGGGTGTGGGGGGTCTAGGGGAGTGTAGGGGTGTATGTGGGGTGTGTGTGGGGGGGGTTGTGTGGGGTGTGTGTGGGGGGGTTGTGTGGGGTGTGTGGGGTGTTTGTCGGGTGGTGTGTGTGGGGTATGTTTGTGTGGGGTGTGGGGCCTGAACCCACCATAGGTGGTTCTGGCTCGCTCGCAGCGCTTCCTCGCGTTACCGTGTCCCTGAATTTTTTTTCACAAAAAGGTGTGTCACCAACATGAAAAGTTTGGAAAGCTGTGATTTAGAGCCTGCATGATCCCAGAACAAATTATATTCTTGAATGACACAATTCAACAGACTACCTGTCTTGGCCTAGCCAAAATTAAAGACTTGAACAAACCGTCTATTCCAAAACCAACACCTGACAGTAATAGCACTACAAATGTTGAAATAGACGTATCCCATATTTTAAACCAAAACAGAACACATCCTGATTGGAAAAAATGGTTGATCTGGCCCACAGACACAAATAACTGTCAAGATAGATTCCTGAACAAAATACAGGGGTTCACATTGACCAGGCCAGACGCTAGATACTCCCAGAGACAACATCCAGGGATTGTAACTACATACAGTGTAGGGAAACTCTGCCTCGAATGGCTACATACATCCACACTGGCAGAAATTAAGCAACACTTGACTTTACTTAAAGAAGGTGCTGACTTGCGTGATTTCATTATGGGACCACGCAAACAGCGTCAAAAACATTTCATAGCGGCCTCTATATATGCAGCTTACAACGAAGCTTGGAAAGTAACTCAAATTGAGACAGCAGAGAAAATACGGGAAATTGACCGTGTTAATTTGGAAAAATCACTTTCTGTTGTGGACAATGGGTTAATGACTCTGTCTTCCAGAATATATTCACTGGACAGTATTGTATCATCTGCAATCGATATAATAGAGCAAGACCTACTGATGTTGCAACACGGTCAGTCCCAATTACGTTCTATTGTACAGCTTGGCTGGACGTTACAAAATCTGCGTTCAGGCTATGTGCCTTGGCGTTTAATCAACACAACGTCATTATTCACTATCTTTAACCGTACAGATACACAAATCAATTTAGCACAAAAGGGTGCAGAATATACAATTCTGAGCATTGAAAAACTTGAGAGATTACCATTGAGAATGTCAGAACGACCTGTCATTGAATGGATAATACATGGGATAATAACTATTCCGATAACGACTTTCCAATTTCGATACTGCCAAAAATATATACAGGCAGGCCAGTATGAAAGGTTGGGTAAAGGATACATTAAGTCAACATGGAACCTACCTTATACTGTTATAGTGAAAAAGGACAGAGTGTATTTCTTAGTGGTAACAATTGTGAAAAATCACTAAGTGGTATACTTCTGTGTCAGGGCATAACTTTGGATGGAGCCTGTGAGGGGACTTCAAATAACCTTTCATGCCACCAGCTCGGCACACCTGCAACGCAAATAGAACCATTCTTTAGACGGCTTTCTAACGGGAGCTACATTCTAATTGTGGATCACAGATGTTGTGGCTTGCTGCCAGGAAAGCCTTATCTAGTAAGCGTGAGCTCCATGGTCATTTGCTGTGAGCGACTATTGTATCCAAACGACACTCCAGACAGGGAGGGAAAAATGTGGCCCAGTTTGAAAATATCTTCTATTCGAATTGATACTTTAAGCAGAATGAAGACTGTGCTCCTACAGACGCCAGTTCATTTGACGTCATCAAAAGAAACGTATGATCTCCAAGTTGCAAGGACAACGACAGAGATACATGCATTGTATCAACAAATTGCCCCCTACACTTCGTAGAAATGCTAAACGAAATATTAAATATTTCTGATACAAATGGTATCGCGAGTGTATTTAAGACCGTTTTTTCAGGACTGTTAACTCAATTCAAAGCAGTCCTGGGAATATTTCCCAATTTTGTCCATTCTGTCTTTGGCGGACTTCCACTTCTGTTGGGACTAGTAGCAGGCATCCTATTTTTGCTACTCTTGCTTCGTTATGGCAAGCCATGTCACAGACAAGACTCCAGCAACAATGGAAGAAACGATCCTAGCTATATGCTATCGGGACCGCATAACTAAAGTCCTTGGATTAGCCCGGCTAAGAGATCTGAATATGACCTGGTTTCTTTCGTTCAGACCCATATGGCAGAATTGTGTCTTACCTGTATTGAGGTGCATGCTATGTGGCGAAGAATGCGTGTTGGACACCTGTCTTACACTACAATCAGAAGTACCATTGGATGCAGATACTTTGTTGAGTCCATTGTGCTGTCCCCAGCGGCTACCTATCCTGATTACGGCATTCGTGGAGACTTCACCACTACGATTGAAGGGTAGTGAAGTACATGATGAGAGCAGCATCAACCAGGTACGACCTTCTGTAAGCAATGCTAATCGAAACATCACTGAAAGCGAACATGCGCACGACTGCATGGTAGCGACATTTTCCAACTTGGTCGAACTTTCACCTGAGGCGGTAGACTGCTTTTTTGAGAGTCTGTCTGAAATTATGTTTTTACCCGAACAGAAAGAATAACTTTAAGCAAACGAACACACAGCGTTCCCTGAACTCTGAATTTGGCCTTCAGCTTTAAAAAACAAAGCTACTGAGAACTATTTTTCTTCTTCTTCCCCTGAAAAAGAAAACTTTTTTCCATAATCCAAAATATTTACCTTTTTTTTTGGCACTTATCTTCTGCTTAAAGTAAAACTATTCTTAGAGAACAGAGCTTCTATTTTTAGGAACTCTAGAGACAATACATTACCTCAACCTCTAGCATATTTACAAGTAACTGTATTTATATGTGATGAAGTGGTCTCGCACTTTTTTTTCTGTATTAAGAGCCCTTTCATGTGTTATTTTCGCAAATCATTCATGCTGATATAAAATGTGCATCCTTTTTTGAATAATTACACTGCTTGAATGCATACAGTACGTATACTCTTTTTCGTGTATTTCGAATATGCAATTTTTCAAATGCAGAAAATGTATTTTGGGGTGGTTCGGTATACACATGCACTATTAGTTATGTTTACTTTTACTTAGGTTAGTAAATATGGACATGAATTCGTGGAGTGGGTGTCGTGTGTTTATCTAGGTACCTGTATCGATACTCCTATTTCTGACCCTTGTCTGGTTATAATTCACTAATATCCATACAACGGCACAGAAACCCGTTTCATAAATTAGTCATAGCGCATGCTGTCACATTAAGCAAGCACTATTCCTCCAGCCCCCTAGAAAGCACACCGAGTTCTCTAAACAAACCAAGCCTCCAGCAAACCTGGGAAATCCCCGCTGCTATTGTTTTGATTTCGTCCGAGAACTCCTGTAAAAAATGTAAGAACGACCAGTTCTTAATGACATCTTTTATTGACGTCTTATGTCCATCCTTACGTCAAACCCGGCACCTTTCAGGTATAAATATACCAACGCTGCCCTAAGCAAACACACGGTGGTGATGAGCCTGGAGCAGCGACTACTTGCCGGACAGCCCAGCTGATGCGAGAGCCCACGGACGCTGCCCCTCCCCTTTTGACGCGCTGAGGAAGACGCTGTCTTTTCTCTTGCCGAGAAATCCAGCTTCCAGCGTTTCCAGCTTGCCTTTGCGGGTGACTGGGATACCGAGTCCTGAGAAAGAGATACCAGCCCTCCAGCCTTCTAAATCCCAGGTACTGAACTGACTAACCCCATTACAGAGAATTATTGAGTCAGATTCTTGGCAGAACAAACTTAACTTAAACTGCTACTTACTTACTCCCTCCCACGTATTAGGCTTAGGTCAGGTACACCGGGGTAGGCGTAGTTAGAAGCACCAGTTGAGTACGATTAGTCAATGTATATATGTATGTATATCTTTTATCCATTTTAAAGTATCATATGGCTAAGAAACAATATCAATGCTTTTACAGTATTATTTTATAATCCTGCTTTTACTGTATGCACTTTACTTAACTATAAGTATTGCAATTGTAGCGATTCATTTCTCTTGTATGAGAAAAGAGACTGATCAATAAATAACACCTTTTATTGAAAACGCCCGTCTCTTCTTTTCTCTACAATCTGGTGAAACAAAGTATGCACGTATTGACTGAGTAAAATAGCTGTCTTTTGTTTTCACACGCCTCTAGAGATATACTCTTGATCAGGGAGAGCAAAGTTGTCATGTTCTATGGTTGTCAGAAACTAAATCCCTTCTTGTCTATCCAGGGAGGTTAAACTCCTCCTCGCCTATTCGAGAAAGTTTCTAGTGAACTCTGAGCTAGCTGGCACACAAAACTTAAGTCTAATATCGTCAGTAGAAGACCTAGTTAACCTCTGTCCTACGTCTATACTATTGAAGATATTATTCCAATGCGCAGAGCCTATTGGGATAATAGGAACTACACTACAGCTTAAACGGGTTGCAATGGCAGGCCTGTAGTTCCATTTTGAATGGCTGTCTTGGGTACCTATGCCCTGAGTACCTTGGTATCATATACTAGGGACTTATAAGGGTACGCCAGTATCCAATCTGGGATGTACCTATGTATTGAACATAACAATGTAGAGAGAAAGCAGATAGGCTGGGGTCCTTATTCGCACTAGGCAAAAAGTGTGGATAACCATGCAGAAGGATCCTACCTTCCTACAGTCCACTTTTCTAAATCCCAACATCTATACCAGTTCTACAAATAGTGATATGCCACTCTTGTTCAACCACTAGCTTGCAATATCAACTAGACCAATTCATCACCACTCAAGCCTTCACAGGACGGTGTCTTCTAATGCAATTCACAGTAAGATTCTAAAGGTTTCTTCTTCTCCTCATGTAGCTTTACCATTGACTCTCTAGGCATATTTGGAGAAGGAGGAGGAGGATGAACATTCAACAAATCTTCAACAAGTTAACCCTCCTCATCCTCTTACCCCACTGGAGCTGAAGGCTTCAGCGAGGAAGGGTACAATCAAGTTTCTTACATAGCATAGTCTCATCAGCACTCCTTTCTCTTCTACAAAGCTTCCTTTCTCAGACCATTCATCACCTTGCCTAGCTGTCCCTTTGACTTGCTCTCATTCATGTTGTCTGTTGCTCACAGTTCCTGCTCATTAAGTGTCTCCATCTGTAAAGGCTGAAGTGGCGACTTCAATTTATTCTTTTATTTTCGCAAATAGTGCAAGCATTTTACATCCAGCACAGCATGCTCGGGAGATTGCAAATTTGGATCGTTTTTCATGAGCTCATGCCATTCGTTCAGCCATAAACAAGTAAACATACTCACCTTTATCAACATTTCATGAGTTAATGTTCCTTAGAGAGGGGGTCAGCTATGCCGCATCTACCTGCTTTTACTGTTAAACGTATCGATGACATTGGGTGGGGAATTCCCACTACTCATACACTTGGAGGGGTACCACCCTTTCTAAACATTACTTCACTCAACCTTTAAGGGAGAAATGTGGCACAGTTAATCTATCTTCCCTGCCTGTGAGATGACCTGTGCAAGGGTGTGGTTCTCAATCACACCCGCATGTAATTTCTAATCAACTCCTAAACCTGAAGGGCCTACCCCTTCAACAAACTCACTCATGCACCTGGGAAGAACCCACCACTCTCCTGAAGAAAAGCACACACTGTTTCTTCACGAGTCTGCCCTTCTCCATTCATTCTATGGTGAGAGGAAAGGAAAGAAAAAAAACTCCCATGCCTTTGATCTCTTACAGGCGACCTGGATGCAATGTACCTATTTCTTCCTTCCTTGGTTAACCTTTACTCCACATCCCCCACCTTAGGTCTCTCATAGCTTTCAAAGGACTACTAAGGTTACACACATGCCACTTACCAATGCAGCCAAGTTAAGGCCATGAGCAGAGGTCAGAGTTTTGGGAGAATATCCATCCATTTGGAGCACCGTCTGCATCAACAGAAATCACTGTGGTCTGGCTGCCAAAGATCCTCTGATCTAACAATAAGTGTTGTCAGCGTGAACAGATGTCTCCACCAAACTGTCACCATGCAATTCATTAATAAAACTCTGTAGCAGGAATGTTCTTTGAGACGAAAGGTTTATTCAGCTGAACTGCAACTCAAGTCAAATGACTACTCCATGCCTAGCCAGTAATGTGTAAATATGTGTAAATATACCCTTCTTTAATTTAAATGTAAATTTAAGATGATTAACATCAGATGGGTTGGGTTCTCAAGCAAGAAAGACAGTGAACCTTCATTAAAATGCAACATATCCTGTTAAAACAGATAACGTTAATAAGCATTCTTCCTACCATGGATGGATTTAACCTTAAGATGCCGCTGCCAAGGCTGAAACAGAAACAATGCATAAACTCCCTTATAATTCCACACCACCAGAAGGTGAGCTCTGCAAAATACTATCGATTGAATCTGTTTGTTAAATCTTAAAGGTTGTGTGAGTGCAGTGCTGTAGCTGAGTTTCACATTAAGTCAGGCTTTATGATTTATGGCCCACACATTCACACATAAAATCGTTTCAAAGTATCATCAATGTTATGGTCAACAAAGTCTTTGGGAGCCATGACATCAACTTTCTAGGAAACTGTTCATGCCAGATTCAATAACATGGAGTCCATCAGAAATGAGTGACTGTTCCCGGCTCCTTGCCATGCACCAGATATATACAAGTCTTTGTGGAGAATACATTTATCTGTGTCTTTCCATTCCTGCTTAATAACCCCCCTGCAGTAATTTGTGGACTGTTAATTGCAAGATTGATGATACTTATCAAAAATGTCTGCTTCTTCCTGTAAGGGTTGCTAAAGTGATGACAAATAGATATTAAGTTCACCATGTGCAGCGCATGCGATGCGAACCATGCTGTATTGGAGTATGTACTTGTGGCCGTGCCCACTCTCCGCCCATATTTGTCATTGGCTTGTGTCATTGTCCTTCGTAAATGATGGCTTCTGATTCATTATTAGGCTTGTCAGTCCCTCCTTAGTACCGCCTTGTCTTCATTTCTAACCTCCCATTTACTTCGGTTGTTACACTGTACGTCTTTGTTAGTCTGTAAGCACTATGTAAATGACAATGCCTTTTATTTATGTTTTAAAAACCAAAACATAAATAAAAGGCATTGTTATTTACAATGCCAATAGCTCAAACTCGTGTAAATGCGAGACCGATTGAATTGCAAATGCTTCTTGTATTTTGAGATCTGTCACTTGACAGCCAGAAAAACTGGTTGAAAGTTTCTCTCCTCGCAGCATAAGAGGTTAAGAAGAGGTGGGTCATTTAAAAGGAGGAAGTGGTATTCTTGGAAGTCTGTCAGCAAGGCAGGATGCCTCTCCAGATAAATAATTGGTGGAAGGACAAGGAGATGTTGTGGCAATCCAAATAAGCCAGTGAAGAGGTCTGAGCTAAAGACAGTTGTTCCATCAACCCAGATCTCGAAAAAAAGGTGCTCTAAAAACTAGGAAAATGATCGAGATAAAGAAAATGCTCTCGAATTAACTACTTTGAAAAGGTGCTAATTCGTAGCATTAGCATTAGATTCAGTGGGAACTGAGAAAACTCATTGGGAAAAAAAACGTTGTAGAATTAAAAATGCAACCTTGAATACACGATTACATGTTTTGGAACATATAATTTAATTACTGTTTTCTACAATATACAATGTTTGCTGTAAATGTGAGAGTTTCTTCTATTTAAACGGTGAGGTTTACAAAATAGAAACCCTGCTTAAAATAAATAAACTAAAAACTTAAGTTTCAGAATCTATGAGGCCTCAATGTATTCCCGTAGAATAGACTCCATCCTTTCTGCGAATAAGAGGAAACGGATATATGGGGGCTGATACTTTGCCTTTAAGAATTTGAACTATTAGTAACCTGATAGGGGTGTTAGTTGTGCCGCCGAGCAGCTGAGCGGTTCAGTGCGCCACTGGAGGGAAAGGAGCACACAGTTGAACGCTTCCAGCGCCTGCTCTCGCTGCCAAACATAGCTGCCGGGAAGGCATGTGCAGGGGCGCACTGGAAGCACTTTCTGAGCTGCGGTTCTTCAGCTGATCTCAGCTTCTCAACTCTGTGTGAAATCTGAAGAGGAAATTAACTCGTAGACACACCTGGGCAAATCATCATTTATTTTGACTGAACATCGCAGTACTCTAGCTGATCTTTTTGTAATCCCAGGTAAAATGAATGTGCAGTGCTTCGCTCGCTGCTGAAGAGGTTCTTCTAAACGAGTCAGTGCCTTGGCCATGGTTGCATATTCGTACTGTCCAGTTCATGCAAAACGTGCACCGTTTTAGGGTTGAGTACAGTTAATGCAAAGCTTGCTGCACTGTATTGATTTTACTGCAGCGGCAAAAATGTGTCGCCGCAGTAGTGTGTTTAATATATTCAACTTCAAAAGGGCAGGTAGTTCGGTTATTTTATTTCCTTTGAAGAAAAGCGCGCATGTATTTTTTTTGTTTTTAAGTAAAAAGCTTTGGAAGGAAAAACGTGCACACAGGCTGGCAAGTTGCTTTATTGTAAGACTCGCATTGAAACCTTTATTTCTTTCTATTCTGGAATGCAGTTTTAGATTGTTGGTGCACTTTCTCCCTTTGTGTTTTGTAAATCCATAATGTGGTCACGTCGTGGGTGTCTTGGAAATGAGCGTTCCCGAGGAAAGAGAATACCTTTCGTCAGGTCGCTCGTTAGCGCGATAGCAACCCGTTTTAAGTAAGCCCCTGGTGCAGGGGGCTGCAGATAAGATTTCTCCTGAATGCCTCGGTGTGCAGTGTAAATGGAGAGTGTCTGCCCTCACTGGCGTCTCGTTCTGTCTCCCTAGAAACCACACTGGCACACGCGCCCTCCGACCACAGTTTGACTTCTGTGATTTAGCAGAGTAGCTGGTGCCAGTCACCGAGCCTCCGAATCAATCCGCTCTCTCTTGTGTCCTGACAGCTTCCAGACCCGGGAGAAGCTCGCGCCTTGCTGTTCACCCGGGAGCCGCGCGCCCATCCGTCATGAAGTCCGCCGTGCAGCAGTGGCTCGGAGTGGCGGCCTTGCTATACATAGCCCAAGCAGTTGCTGCCATGGCTGTGCCCAATGCCACACAGTTAGAGGAACTTTTGGATAAATACACAGACGAGGACGGCGAATGGTGGACGGCCAAGTCTAGAGGGAAGAGAGCCATCACAGAGAGTGACATGCAGATTATCCTGGACCTGCACAACAAACTGCGGGGGGAGGTGTATCCTCAGGCTTCCAACATGGAATATATGGTAAGAGCAATTTATTACTAGTTGGTGAGAGATGGCGCAAGTTTGTACCCAATGCAATTGTATATGGCACACATAAGAGGTTGGTGCTTAGTTTCAAAAATATACGATTGATAAATACATGTGGTGCATTTTAAGACATTGTATTACATATTTGGTGTGCTTTATTGATCCATTCAACGTCTTTTGTTGCATTCTGGGAGTTGAAGTTTGACATGTTCCATCCCTAAAAGTAGACTTGCAAATTTAAAGGTACCGCATGGATTGGATGAGCCCTTAAAACTGGAATGGGGAAGTCTTTTCATATGTGGTAACTGTTCACTTAACAAATGCGTTCCCTCTCTCTTCTGATCACACGCACTTTTAATTCAAAGTCTAGATGCGACTGAACAAGGAAATCAGTCGCATCTATCGGTCGTAATTGTAGGAACTTACGCCGAGTGTAACAGGTGCTCAATGAGCAGGCAAGGAACGTGCAACTAAGGTTATGCACAAAACGTGAGGGACATGATTTGTTTCCATTTGAAGTAAACTCGTCCAAATGAAACAGGCGCTTGAAACTCACCCATCAAATGTAACCTTTTGTTCGCGACAATAACCAGGCAGCGTTGCTGTGAAGCGAAGATTAAGTGGATTGCATGATTGAGTAATAGCTATTTGTTAGTGCTATGACATGTTAATGAGGTAAGCCGACCAGGTCCCAACACCTAGGCAGTCTTTTGGAGAAAACTCTGCCCTTCTGAAATGTTGGCTATGGACTCAAGGCTCTTAATGGACGTTATTTGTACAATGTTATATGACTTAAGTTCTGGCGCTTGTATTGGCGCAGTTTTGAATCCTCGGTCCCAGCATGGAGACGTTCCTTAATTGGCTAGAATTACGTAATTGCTATTCATTATGACCCATAATTCCCAGGCATGAAAATATTGCTCCAAATAACCGGTTTTGAAGTCTCTGGAAAAATGAAGAATCCAGGCATAGGCAGTGTGAAAATTATGTAGTCCAACTAATATTGCACCGTAGACTTTCTAAAGAAAAATGTTTAACGTCAGAAAATAATGATACGACCTTAACTAACGACATCACAGTTTAACAAAAGGCTGTACCACCACAAACTATGATTTTAATATGCCATACGGTGTGCTCCGATTCTGCAGACTTTGTTTCTGTATCCGCCTTTTTATGCTGTGCGTCCATGCCTATAGAGCACTATACATTGCCATCCCTGTCCTAGTGTACATGATTGAGTGTACTGACTCCCACATGCTCATGTGTGTTAACACAAAGGAACTGCTTTTTTATACATGACTGTCTTTAGCTGAAACCTTTTTCTGGTGAACTCCGAGAAAGAGTCTTTGTTGACTAAAGCTTGTGGGTGGACTGTGTGAGGCTTTGTAAATGGGGTTTGGTGAGCAGTGGAAGCATCATGTTTCACGAAGAGCCACTCACTATTAGCATACTGCAGTGAGAGACATGCGCAATTTCTCTCTCTTTCCTACAGACACACCGAACTATAAACCCAAGCACAAAGTCCTACCATGACACAGCCGAGTCCTGGAATCTCACTGCAGTCAGTCCAACCGCTCCAGGCATTTCAGAAGCACCCACTGATCTCTTCGTGTTTTACGGACCAGTCTATAGCATGGGATCGATTTACAATGCCTTTTTTACTTGAAGAAGTAAATCGTACCTAAGTGTTGGACCTGGTCCTTTTTAGCAGGGTTATCCCCAAACCTTTTGCCTTCCTCCTGTATATTTTTCGTGATCCCCCTTTAATTGCCTTTAGGACTTTGGCCACTTTACCACTGCTATTCAATGCTAAAGTGCAAGTGCTCTTGGTATGTTTGGCTTACACCTGTTTAGCATATCTAATTTACCTGCATGTCCCCTGTACAGTGGTATCCCATATACCCATGGCCTATACATTAAATGCTACTAGTGGGCCTGCAGCGCTGTTTGTGCCACTGACAGAAGTAGCCTTTCAAACCTGTCTCAGTCCTCTGCCACTGCAGGGCTGGCATGCACAGTTTACTGCCACAGTGGCTTGACATTTAAAGTCACTTGCGAAGCCTGAAACTCCCCTTTTACTACATATATGTCACTCCTAAGGAAGGCCCTAGGTAGCCCTTTGGCAGGGTGCTGTGTAGGGGGAAGGTAGAACATGTGCCTTTATTGTGTGCCATGTCCTGGTAGTGACAAACTGCCTATTTGGTTTCTCACTGCTCTGAGTGCTGCTCCTCTCATTGGTTTGCAATGGGAATTCCATGATATGTTTTTCAGTTGTAATTTCTGATCTGGAAGGAGCAGCATTGTCATGTTTAGTATTTGTGGAATAGTGGTGATAAATTATTGATGTAGATGAATTTTTTTATTACTATTTTAGAAATACCACCTTTAGAAAGTGGTCATTTCTTGGGGTTTATGATTCCAGTCCATGTCTAGGAAAGAGTGACAGCTGGGCTTTGTGCATACTTTACAGACAGCCTGAACACAGGAAGGGTTGGGTGTTACAGGTTTGCATCTGCATTCATCTTTATACTGAATGCTCTTCCTGGGTTGGTAGAGAGGTAGGAGTGGCTCACCTACATATGTATAGGTTGTGTCATGAACTCACACAAAGGGCTTGTTTTACCCCCTACAGATATCTGGAGCCAGGGCTGGGATTGAATGGGGGTGTTGTGCACTTCTAAATACAGGCACTTTGACCCCAGGATTTTAGACAAATGTGTGGGCCTGTAACCAGCGCTGCTGGCTGTGCTGCCAGGAATACCACCACTTGGACTTTGCTTTGTTATGCTGACCTACCTGCCTGCTGGGCTACTAGAGAGACTGCTTTCTGTTAAGGTAACCAGTGTGCTGACCTGTTGCCTGCCTGCTCCTCGTGCCCCAAGTGGTCTCCAGTGATGGATGGGCTGACTGCCTTCCCTGCTTAGTTGAGGATTGCACAAGGATCCCAGGACAATGCTGCTTGTTGCCTGATAGTAGCGTGTGCTTCCAGCTCCCTGATAACATCAGCGCGTGGGGAACACTATTCCTGGCTGTCAAGTCAGTGTGTGTACGACTTCTGGTGGTTGTACTCTTGGAATGGGGAGAGCCCTCCAGGTTTCCCCATTAGCACAATGGAGCGTTTCATCTTCACCCTAGAGTGAAGCAGGTGGTGAGCGCTTTACTCTTCAAGAACAGCACGCCCCATGCCCTTCCCTTCTGCCGGTACCTCTGTGGGAGCTCCAGTGGCATAGGAAGGGGGATGTGGGGGTGGGGCGCTCAACCCCAGAGAGCATGGGCTTTGGGGGTAGCATTCTTCCCCCTTACCTGCGGTCATCGTGGGCACTTGGGCTAGCTACGCCGCTGGGAAGCTCACTCTCGACGATCACAGCATGCATTCCTGATGACACGTGGCCAAGACAACAAGCCTGTTCCTCAAGCCGACATGCTTGCTACGGCACCTGATTCAGCCAGTGGAGTCCTGGTGCAGATGTGAGGGACCAGGAAGGGTCTCCTGCATACTCCTGGAGAGGGGCTTTGCTCACGGAGTTGTTTGCAGCAGCACTACGCATTCGAGGCTCACTGCCCTTGATCACTTGGCACACTGGGGCAAATTCAGGTCTCCCTGCTAGAGTTGTGTGTGCCCCCCTCAATCTGTTTTGCACACACCTTTGGGGACATTGGAGCTCCAGCTTTCAGGTCGGGCTAGGCCCTCGATGGATTTCCCGATCCTGCTTGGCCCATGAGGATACACATGATTGTATTATTGCAAGTAGGCACGCAGGTGCTTTTATGTCCTGCATCTGGTGCCTAATTACCGTACTTCATGTGGTAGGCCCACAGATGTTCCTGCAGCCTGCAGAGTACAGTTGTTTGTTTCCCCAGGAGGGCTCACAGTGTTTACCACATAACCTGTAATAGAAGCACTGTGTTTATGTGATGACTGCATTTATGGTGATGTTTGGTGTTATCCCTCAACCCAACTACTGCATTTTTATGCCCTAATGGTATAATATATATGTCATGTGGATGCCTGATTAGTCAGGATAATGACTTTTGATTCAGGGTCTGCATAATAAGTACAGTGATGGTGTTTTAATGACATGGGAAACATACAAGGCTTTAGCTTATTGCACTAACAGTGATGTTTTGACAATTACCTAGTTGGGATTATTGGTTTATGTGATTTTAGTATATGTTTATATGCAATACAGAAAATTATTTTTGTATAATACTGTGTGGAGTTTCTTTTGGGATGTATTTATTGTGTCACTGGTGTGTGTTGCACATACACTTTACACATCACCTCTGGGATAAGCCTGACTGCTCTGGCCAAGCCGTCAAGGGGGTGAGCAGGGTTTATCTTGGGTGTACCCTGACTAGAGTTGTGGATTCTTAGGTGCATACCCTAGCCAACCAGAAACCCAATTTCTAACACTAAGCCAGGACCAGTACTCAACTACTTGTAGGAAAAGATTGGTGAAGAGGCCTTTGATTACCGCTCAGTTAATTACTGTTAATACTAATTACTAGCATACTGGTTTTCCTTGCTACAGTAATTTCCCATGAGCAATAGATCCTTTCCAAACCTTTCAAGTAAAACATTACACTTTAGTTGCTCCCATCTCTCCCTATAATGGCTGACTTTCTATTTCCTTAGATTAACATACAAAAGGAAGCCCCACATTTTCCTCATCCTGTTCCTTGCAATGCCACAAAAATACCCATGAAGCTGAAGACCAGAAAGGGAAGGGAGGAATTGGAAAACTGACTGTGCTGAGGAAGAGTTGGGCTTGGGGTAATGAAGATTACTGTTAACTAACCAGGGTATTAGCTACTCGTTAGTCTTCCTTGCCACCATGTTTACCTCCCAACACCAGTCTATAATTGTCCATAAACATATGAGGAGATGACTATGTGGCCACATTACAGATGACTTCCATTGGCATCCCTTTAAAGGATGCCCAAGAAGGTGAGATATTCCTTGTAGATCGCCCTTGGACATGACTACCAAAGTCTGAAACTTGTACTTAAGTTAGGATCGGAAGGCGTATGTCTACTTCAAACTGGCCCAGAGGTAACAAAAAGATTATCTACCTTTCTGAATCCCTCAGTTCTTTGCAAATAAACCAAAACAGCCCATCTTACATCTAAGAGATGTAAAGCCGCCTTCGTTTCTGACTGGGGATTTAGGAAAAACATTGGTAAAACCGTCTCCTGTGATCTGTTGGCTATTGTAGGAATGTGGCCCCCACCCCAGCTTGCTGGCATCCGCAGTCACCACTTTTGTTGGGGTTACATGAAATGGTGGATTGCTTGTCAGATTCTGTTCCATCAACCACTAACTCAATTAACACCTGATCTGTTCTGAAATGGCAGGCATGATAGTGGTTCACTGTCAGAGGCCTTTCTAGCTTTTAAGCTGCTCTGTGCCTTCAAGCCCCTGATGGATTTCCTGACTATACTAGGGGAAATAGCCTTGTTTCTTAAATTACAGTAAGGCACACTGCCTCTTTTGTAATTTACATCGAAGTGGAAGCAACAGGCGGGGGGGTGAGGTCCATTGTCCTTTTTGTGCCAGTGCTGGGGAGTCCCTTACTAATTTTATTTTCTTTTGCACCAAGTATATCCAGCCAAAAGAAAAATGGATACTTCCACTATGCAGGCTGTTGGGGTGCAGACACTATACTGTGCTATGCAAACAAATGATGGACAGAATGCTGAATAAATCATACATTCAACACCAGTCAAGACATCTAGGTTAAATCCATTGTTCTTTTGCTCACCATGCCACCCCAGTTTAGACCCAGCCAAATGAAAATTAGTCTTGACCCTGTGCTTCATGGGAACAGTCCAGATAGAAGTGCCAAGCCAGGTCCTCCCTGGACCAGAAACAATCATCCTGGGACCAGTTTCTGGGTACTACCCTTCAGCAGCCAGGCTAGCTTGAATCCAATGGCACAGTGAGCAAGGAACCCACGTCTGGCCATACCCATCCCACTTAGGGTGAAAAGTGCTACATAAACAAATGATGGACCGAATGCTGAATAAATCATACTACACCCCAATCAAGAGATCGGAGTTAAATCCATTGCCCTTTTGCTCACCTTGTCACCACACTTTAGACCCAACCATTTGCAAATCAGTCTTGACCCTGTGCCTCATGGGAACAGTCCAGGCCGAATTGCCAAGCCAGGTCCACCCTGGACCTGGAACAAGCATCCTGGGACCGGTTTGTGAGTATTACCCTTCATTAGCCAGGCTAGCTTGAATCTGAAAGCCCGAAAGTGGTCCAAGGATGCTTGTTTCCAGTCCTGGGAGGACCTGCCCTGGCTGTTCAGGCTGAACTGTTCCCATTGTGCGCAGGGTCAAGACTGATTTGCTTATGGCTGGGTCCAAACTGGAATGGCATGGTGAGCAAAAAGTGATGAATTTAGGTGCAGATCCCTGTACTGGGATGAATGTATGACATTATTCTGCATTCTGTCCATCAATTGTTCCTTTTGACAGTACACTGTGTCACTTAGGCTGGTAAGCAACAGAACCAATACAGCTATAGTGTATGCTGTGACCAAATATTAAAGATGGAGCTGGGCTGTACGGGCCACAGCTATGGGCCAATGAAGGGTACAATATGAATGAGCAAGGGTGAGCGAGGCAAAATTATAGTTGACTCTAAGGTTCTCTTGCCCGATAACATTGGAGACGTATGAAATAGTGTGCCATACAGGTGGGATATTTGGCAGCCACTTTAGAAAAATGAAGTTATTTGCAATAGTGATGATAGGTTATATGATAAATTGTTAAGGACCAATTAGTTATGCCAATACCTTGAAGGAGTCTTACTGTCTTGGTTTTATACCATATATTATATTTAGGCTGGGAATAAGGAGGCTCTGATAAATTCTAAATTGTTTTAAGAAATTTATGTTTTACTTATTTAAAGATGTATGCAGACTTATATGGGCATTTCAAATGTACTGAATAAAGGACATGAAATGTAATGGGAACCTGATGACTATATTCCTGTGAACAAGGTTGATAATAGAACAATAAGTGATTGATTAACAGGTACACGGGAAGATATGCCAAAGAAAGCACATTGCTAGCTGCTGCCATCATGCCTCAAATCCTCAACCATTGGGAAACTGGAGGAGAATTCTGTTCAAAAAGACTCACATCTACCTTCACATAGTCTCTCACCTCTCTGCTGGCAGGAACACCTTGCCCCCTTGTGTGTTGAAATGGACTCCATCAAATACCAGTTCTTGTGTGGGAGTCAGACAAGATATCTTGATAAGAAGGAGTCCATGTTCCTGCAAAATCTTGCACATGTTCTGAATATGCAGAGAAACCATAGAGAAATAAGACATGATGATGAGCCAGTCAGCCAGATAAGGAAACATCTGAATTCCCCTCATAAATGTAACCCACCAAAGGTGCTAACACCTTAGTAAACACCTGTGGTGAAGACAAAAGCCCAAGTGGCAATACCTGGAACTAGTAATACTGGTTTTTACACAGAACCTGAGGAGTCTCTGGGACATCTGATGCATTGGCTGATGAGGATAAGAGTCCAACAGATCTACGATGCCAGGGCATCTCTCTGGTTCAGACAAGGTAGTATCTCTCCTGGAGTGACAATATCTTGAACATAAACCGAGGGATGAATGAATTGACATTCTTGAGATCCAAGAGAGAACTGTAGTATCCTGCTGCGTTTTGTACCAGGAATAGCATTGAATACACTCCTTGATCCCTCTGTAGAGCAGGAACCAGGATGATAGACGCATTTGAAATATGATCTTGAATACCTTGGTAAAGTACCTTCCTTTTCATAGGATGTGATGGAAGGGGAGTCCATTGAAAATACTCTGGGGCCATGGAATAAAAAACAAGCATATATCCTCCCTCGACCACATTTACTACCCGATAATCTGAAACTGATTTTTTTGCAGGCTTCCAGTAAAAATTATATTCAACCCCACTCTGGCAAATCACTTTTATTGGTGACATAGTCAGGAATCCATCTGGTTGCTGAGAACGGGCTTTATCTGAGGAAAGGACCACTCAACCATGCCCCCTTCTATGAAAAGGCTGATTCGACTAGCCCCTAAAAGATGGTATGAAGGCTCTTGGTTCTTGTGTGGGACTTAGAAGTTTCTGTTCTTCCGCTGATATTTTTACCATATCCTCTATAGGTTGCACCAACAATTTTGACTTTGAAAAGGGGATCCACCTTCCAGTTTCTGAGACAAAGTTGTCTTCTGGCCTGGATAGCAGAACCTGCTGTAGAGTCAGCTGCATTCAATTTATATTAGGAAATATCCAACAGCATTCTAGTCTGTTGCTCCATAACACCCAGAGATGATGTGATATATATACCCCATTCCATCAACTCTACCAAACGTTGAAAATCTTTTAAGAGAGATTTAATTGTATATGAAGAAAATGCATCAGCCCTGATAGCAAAAATTGCTGCCACATATGTGGCTTCACTGCTGTCTCTACCCTGTAACGACCAGGTCCGAGTGAAAGCATTTTTCCCAAAAACAATAGTTCCTTTTAATGCTAACTCCGCGAACAAAGAGCAAACTTTCACCATCATGGGAAAGTTATTTGCAATGTTCTGAATTGGGTAAGTCCTCTCTAAATATATCTATGAGAGTTGTTTTTGTCAATATGCTTCCGCTCATTCTCCACTACCTTCTTTATGGAGGCATGTAGGGGTAGTGACTCTAGCTCCCTTTTCTTGTGTGAGAAAATAAATCATCCTATTCCTTTATATTAGTAGTTTCTGGGAAAGTCGTATTGTTCCTGTTGTGCTGGAGTACTTCCTTTAACTCCTGCCCCTGCACAAATCTGCCTTTAGCGTCCTCCTCCTTTCCCTCTGGGTTCTCACTTCTAGAGGGATCCCCAAAAAGTTTTTGGGAGGAAACTCTTGTTGCTTAAGGGCAGCTACTGATGCAGCCTGAATCATCTGCTTTATAAAACTCATCGACACTGTAGCAGCAGAGTCAGTTTCTATATTGTGTGCCTTTTCAATGGTTTTTCGTGATTCCTCCATGTTGCTCCATTTCTATGGAAAACCACAACACTGGAGGGTTCTTCTTCCTGCTTTTGTTGTATCTTTATTGAACACACAACCTGGCATCAATACTCCTCGAGAGCCAGGCGCCAACTGACTCTCATGGAACTCACAATGACCAAACAATTCAGAGCACCAGCAAGTTTACATCCGAACACATCTTCCTTTCACCAACTTACACAAACCAACTTGAAGTAAATTACCCAGAAGAAAATAAAATGAAAGATAAACATGACAGAAATAAATCATGAAACATACAATATGGTCATTAGCTTATTAATATAAAAATGTGGCATATTCTTTCAGATAAGAAAGTTGTACAAGATATAATTAAGATCTAGCATATTCTTTCAGATAGAAAGGTGGTCTACGAATTCTACCTCCTTTGATGACCTAAGCAGAATCATGTCCACATCTGTGATAGCTTTCCTAATTTCTTTGTAGTTCATCTCCTCATCTTTCATAAGCATAGCTCCTGAACTTTCATCTTTCTTTGCACCATCCTGATTCCTACTGAATTTTCCACCTTTCTGATACATTGCCATATTCCTCAAATTCTACCTTCCACTACCACAAAGAACTTACTAAATCTTTCCACACGTAACAGGCCTTTGAATTTAGATAAACCATCATTGACACATCCCGATTTGATATTGCCCCAGACACCTTGTTCAATTTTATTCACCATGCTCCAACTTTTCTTCCACGCATTACTATCTCCAGAATTCACCCAAACCTTCAACTTGGGATCAATTTGGTACCTGGTACCCATCCTCTCATCTCTTTAAATTGACATTTCTGCGTAACACTGTGTGCAGTTGTGCGATATGCCCACAACATATCACCTACCAATTGTCTTATGTTTCAATGACTAGCTATTACCATCTGAATGGTTCCTTTACCCAATCTATTGGCCCTCTCCGCTATCCCATTTCCCTAGGGATTATAAAGGGACGTGCATGAATGTTTTATCCCCCAATGTTCAACAAATTGCACCATTTCCACGGACGTCAGTTGCAGCCCATTATTCATAATGAGAATCACCGGTACACCTGCAAAAATATCTTTCAGTTCCCTCATAGTTGCTCCAGTGGTGTCCTCCCTGATAAACCTTACAATCAACCACTTGGAATTTACATCATCCATAACTATAACAAAACACATCTCTTGTGATAATTCTGACATAAAACCTATAAAGTCCAAACATGCTGTATGCCATAGCTTACCAGGATCTTCAATATATCCGTCAGAAAATGTGCTTCCAACCCTAAATCTTTTCCCACATTCTTGCAAACCACACATTTTTCTACCCACACATTAACCTTTTCATCTAGACCAGGCCACCAAAGTTCACTTTTCAATCTTTTCTTTGTTAAACCCTGACCTAAATGACCCTCATGAGATAGCATAATTAGTCTCGACCTCAATACTGGGGAGGTACAAATCGGTCACCTCTTTTCATGACAATCTGACCATACACAGTGAGTTAATCATGAATTTTAAAATATGGTTGTGCAGATATGGAAATCACACTCTCCTGAGTTGCCCCCTCATGTGTCATCCTCGTCCCATCTGTCAACAGAGCATCCACTTTCATCTCCTCTGCCCACTCCTGCATGGTAAATACTACCAAACTAAAGTGCACTGCATCCTGTACCCACACTGCCGCACCTTCCATTCCAATATTCCTCACATTGGGACAATCCATAGGATTCTAGATAGGCAGGCCGCTTTAACATTACACCAACCTTGAATAAATTCCACAGTATACATGTAATCTTTTAGTCTAGCTGCTAAGCTGGCCAATCTAGCTGAACCTTTATCTGCACCTCAAGGTTACAAAATGTTCCTCAATGACAAGAGATCCATTCTTAAGACAAACCGTGTGCCCCTCCAGTTCACCTAGATTTATCCAACTCCTATACAGTAGTTAAAGCTTCTCGTTCGATAACGGAATAGTTGTTCTGTGATTGTGTCAAGGTACGTGATGCAAATGCCATAGTTATTTCTCTTCTCCCATGGATCTGGGATAATATAGCTTCTAATCCAGAGGCACTCGCATCCACTATGTGTTCTGAGCGCAATTGTATATCAAACGCCATAAAAATGTTCACAACACAAATTTCAGTTTCTATTTTTTCAAAACACATTTGTTGTTCTTTGCCCCACACAAACGTACTTCTTTTGTGTAACAATACTCTTAAGGCATCCATCTTGTCTCCAAAACTCTCTACAAACTTTGCATAGTATTCTATGAGTCCCAGAAATGATCGCAATTGATCTTCGTCATTCGGGCAAGAGGCCAATTTAATGGCATCAACTAAACACCGTTTGGGCTTAATGCCCCAGTTGGCTATAGCATATTCTAAATACTCAATCTGTTGTGTTAGAAATGTGCATTTTTCTTTACTTAAGGTCAAGCCAGCTTCCTTGAATTTCATCAACACTTTTTGAAGTATCACATTATGTTGTTGTACCAAATCCCTAAAAAGAAGAACATCATCTTGGAAAAAATGGTATTTTCCATCACTTCAATATAACTTAGACATAATTTGCTGGAAGACAATCACGGCAGAAACTAAGTCAAACGGCATGCGACTGAATCTAACTTTGCCCTTAGCCATAGTAAGTAAGATGTCTCTTTTTTTGTTTGTGTGTGCAATCTCACCTGTTGAAATCCGATTTAGAAAAGTATCTACCACCATTTATTGAAAACAACAACTCATTTATATTAGGGAGTGGAAACATATCAGCACCAATATTGTGACTAGTTGACCTGAAATCCACACCAAATCTTAGACGACCATCAGATATCTCTGTGATGACTCCCGGTGATATCCATGGAGAAGTTGAAACTGGTTTAATGATGCCTCCATCTAACCTCTTCAACAGACCTTTAACTTCCCCTCTGACTACCAATTGCAGACCTCTTAATTTGTGTCGAATAGGAATAGCATTCTCCTTCAATACAATTTCATGTGACGTACTCTTTGAGACATCCTAAAGTTCCATTAAAAGCTTCATGTGCACCGTCCAATACATCCTGTAACTGCACCTCCTCCACCACCATGACCTGAGAAGGTGCTCTTGAATGGATCGCTATATTAAGATCCAATTGATCCATCCACCCTAGAATAGGTGGTCCATCAACAGACACATACACCTTTCCCACAACTCCACGTGTTCAAAATTGAATGAGGCCCTCCATGTATCCCAGAATATCGATCTCCACACCTTGATACCTCACTGGATTTCTGTCCTTAGGTAATAGTGCTACATTTCCCCAATGTGGCTTGAACAGTTTCTCTGGGATAATCTTGTACATGGATCCAGAGTCTACCATCAAATATATTGGTTACCCACGCTCAGCAAATTCAGCCATCAGTCTTCTTAAATGCCTTTTGTCATCACACCCATCATTGGCTTCGATCTTTTCCTTCACTACCAAAACCCTGATAAGATAAAGTACATATTCAACTGTTTCTAATATATCTACTCTGTATTTAAAGAGTTCTTTACTCTGATAGTTGTCCTTCCTCACTCATTGTACCTTGTTTCCACATCCTCGCAAAGTGGCCCTTGAGACCGTACTTCCTACAATCTCTGCTTGCTGCAGAACCTTTCTTAGATTCAGAAGTGTGATAAGTACTTCCACAAGGACTACATGCCTTTGGTTTTATTATGTATACTGCTCGACGTGCCCTCTGCACCTCCCTTGTTACTACTGTTAGAAATTGCAGTGACTTATTCCTCAGGACCTCTCACATCATTACTCAAAACTGTGACCTCCCCACAGTTCTTGTCTTTTTCCCCCAAATTCTTTCATACATTGCTGTGACTCCTCAATGACTTTGGACATCTCAATAGCATCTTTAAGGGACGGGTCCTTTGAGGCCCATAACCTCTCCTGTATTATTTTTATCTTTTCACTGCACAGTGAGTTGATCCTGAAAGGACTCATTCGCAATTACCCCACAACAACACTTGACGGACAATTCTCTAAGATGAGCCCCAAACTCAAAAATGGATTCATGAACTGACTTAGGCTGGGTATAACATTTATAACATGCCATAATTATTATTATTAATATTATTATTATTAGGGGGATCAGGGGAAGAGGTGCGTTTTCAGTAGTTTCCTGAACCGGAGGTGATCTGATTCCGTCCTTAGTTTACGGGGGAGGGTGTTCCAAAGGCTGGCTGCGTTCACGGAGAATCGCCGTCCGCCTGTGCGCGCCTTTTTCAATCTGTGAACTGTGATGAGGTGTTCGTGATCAGAGCGGAGGGATCTTGTAGCCTTGTAAGGCCTGATAAAGTTTTTGAGGATGAGGGGGCCTTTATCCTGCAGGAGTTTATGGGCCAGACAGAGAGCCTTGAATTTAACTCTTTCTCTTACTGGAAGCCAGTGAAGGTGCTTCAGAGCTGGTTTGGCCGAGGATCTAGCCGGAGTGTTGGTGAGAAGCCGGGCTGCGGCGTTCTGAATCCTTTGTAATTTATTGAAGGTGGCTTCGGGGGCACCCAGATAGATGGCATTGCTGTAATCCAGCCTAGATAGAATGAGGCCTTGGATAAGCAATTTCCGGGAGATGGGAGGGAGTAAGGGCAGGATTTTCCTGACTGATCTAAGAAGCCCGAAACAAATCCCAGCGTTTTTTTTGGCTTGGGTTTTGAAGGACAGGTCTTTCTCTAGCCAGATTCCCAGGCTCTTGATCTCGGTTTTGGGGGCCGGGGGTTCACCTAGACAGGAGGGCCAGATGTTAGGGGGAAGGGAGATCCCTTTTTGACCAAGGAGCAAGATTTCCGTCTTGGACCCGTTGAGTTTCAACGCTGAATTGTTCATCCACCCCTGGATTTTGGAAAGGCAGCTGTGGAGGTTAGATGGTTCTTGGTTGGGATGGGATAGGGACACCACTAGCTGGGTGTCGTCCGCGTAGCTGATGATTTTCACTCCGAACGGGGTGAATACCTCCTCCAATGGGGACATGTAGACATTAAATAATGCCGGGCTTAGTGAAGAGCCCTGCGGCACTCCGCATTGGAGGGGGACAGCTGGGGAGCGGATGTCGTTCTCCCAGACCTGGAAGGAGCGGTGGTTTAAGAATGTCGCGAACCAAGCCAGGGCAGTGCCCTCCACACCGATGTCTCTGAGTCGCTGGATTAGTTTCCTAGCAAATCTGGTTTCTAACCTTTTAAGTGGCACCTTATACATGTTAGCAAAAGACACACAGATAATGGATGGAATGCAGATCAAATCAAACCTTCACCCCCAGTCAATAGATCTGGGTTAAATCCATTGTTCTTTTGCTCACCAAGCCACCCATTTGAGACCCAGCCATATGCAAATCAGTCTTGACCCTGTTCCTCATGGGAACAGTCCAGACCGAACTGCCAAGCCAGGTCCTCTCTGGACTGGAAACCAGCATCCTGGGACCGGTTTCGAGGCATTACCACTCATCAGTCAGGCTAGTTTAAATCCAGTGACACAGTGAGCCTGGGAGCCACGTCTAGGCATACCCAGCGCACTTAGGGAGAGAAAGCAGAAGACACACAGATGATCGGCGAAATGCAGAGCAAATCAAAAATTCACCCCCCAGTCAATAGAACTGGGTTAAATCCATCAGTCTTTTGCTCACCTTTTACATATTATCAATAGGTTGTCAGTTAGGTTCTACCTCTATGGTAAGTATTTAAAAATACCTGTTGTCCCTCACTACCCAGAGCAGTTAACAGTAGCGCGTTCTCCCTGGCAGCCGAACAGTTTTTTTCACCCAACGCTGCAATAGAATTCTTGAACATTTCAATCCAATCATCTCAAATTATAATAGGCACTCCTGGTAGTGCTAAATAAAAGGGGGTGGACTAATACTATTGTGTGTAGCCATGTCAAGAAATGTCTCAAAATAGCAACAGCCGTTGAACGACTACATAAGCAATATGACGGTTCTTCTTCTCACCGCAGAAGAGGTCAATGTAGAAGTCAAAAACAGGTGTGTAAGTAACCGTATTACAGTGACCTGCACTTCATCTCCAGTGTGCACATGAATTCACAATCTAAAACAGTGTAACATAGGCGAGGCCTCAAAGCTTGCCTTTCTCGCATACAATATAAAGCGGTGCCCACTCAATTAGTATTGAGACAATGTAGGAATCAAAACAAAGGCAATTTCAAAAGAAATACCCTCCACAGCAGAGCACCAGTCCTACTGCATTGCATCCAGATATAAGATTAAGTCTGCAAAACGTACACTTCTGAGGGTATTTGGTAGTTGAAGCTTCTTGATTGATATTTTAGACTAAATATTTAATTGGAGTTTTGTAAATGTCCCTTCTGCTTTATTTACAGTGTATACCTGGCTATGCAGTCTTTATAGCGTAGACTGAACATCAACCAAAGTCTAAATAATCCTGTAGTACCTTTCAATGCTGATATAAATACAATAAAAATTCCTTGTAATAGCTTATTAGTACAACAATATAAGAAATTAATTCAGCAAAATCAGATGAGGAAATAGAATGCAAAGTAATGTGCAGAGTAATAGATGGGCTACCAACCACAGGAGAAAGAGGCTTACCTTTTTTAATCCATGAATACCATTAACTATATGTTTCTTTCCAGTTGAACCAGCTCTCCCATCTGATTGATTGATATATGAAATTGCCAAGAATAATAAAGTTTGAAGATAATCTAATTATTTTGAGTCTGTCTTTAAAATGTTGCTGGATATACATATTCAAAAGGACAAGATGACTTATTTTAGTGATAAAAAAGCTCTATTGAACAAGTTTCAGAAATATCTTGTTCTGTGACATTTGAAAACTTGTGAACCCTCAGGGCAAATACTTGACAATCTACTACCGATGTAAAACACACATTGCTCTACCAATTCGGCAGAAATTGAGTTGTTGGTTGACTGGGGTGTAAGTCCTGGTCAAACATCAACCATAATCCTCGGCACAAGTAAACCCCAAATTAACTTGTGCTCACTCTCTTAGTAGCTTGGCACAGAGCAGTCCGGTTTAGCTCCAAAGCAATGTGTGAAGTATTTGTGCAACAATGCAAACAGGAAAACAGTGAAAACACACCACAAAAAGAGCCTACAACAGATTTAGAAAAACAGATACATTTTGAATAAATTAAACAAGAGCAAAACGACAAATCCAATTTGTAGAACTGGAGATATGAATGTTAAAGTTTTTAGTGGAAATAGCCCAGAGAAGCACAAAGTGTAAGCTGTGGATATCTGGTCGCATTAGACCGGGACAAAGTCACAAGTTCAGGCTGACAGTGATGGTGTGTGGGCCAGCTATAGGGACCCATTTAGGCCCGCTAAACAGAGTACCTCAAATCCTGGTTGCAGAGTGTTGTGAGAATCCCTGTCAAGGATGCGTTGCACAGCTGAAGCAATGCTTCTGTTCAGAGATGCGGCGAGGCCGCGGTGCGAGGTGCTGTTGCATCATTATCAATGATCCCATCGACGGTGATTGAGATGTGAAATCCTGGCATTGGGAATGCAGTACGCAGTTGGCGATGCATCTGGTCCAATAAGCTGCAAGGCTGTGATGCATAGTCCGGCGTTGTCATGAAGGTTGCTGTCGATGCGAGGACCTAGGCTTGTGGCTGCAAAGTGTCGGTTCCGGGGACAGAGGGGGCAATGCAGGTCTTTGCGATGGGTCTAATCCATGTAATAGGGGCAATATGTCAGTTCTGCTTGCGGATGCGCCGCTCAGCAGAGGAGATGCATTGGTCCTGCTTGTGGATGTGCCCCTCAGCAGAGAAGATGCATTCTGTGCAAGGTTATTGGAAGCCCGTTATGTTCCTGAGGCCTCCGATGAGGAGGTTAGCTAACTAGCCCGTGGAGTCACTCTGGGTTCCATGTTCAAGAGATGCAGGTCCAGCCTTTCTCACCAAAGCAAGAGGGCAGTAGGTAGTAGGTTGGTCAGCAAAGCAGAAGTCCAGCAGATTGACAGTCCTCTAGCAGCACAGCAGTTCTTCTGTCTGGCAGAGTATCCACAGGTCTAGAGGTGTACTGATGTGATGGTGGGTTAGTTCCTTCATTTATACACAGTTGTGCCTTTGATGTGGGGAGAAACTTCTAGAGGCATGTCTTTGAATTACACAGATGCCCCATCTTCCCTGCCCTGGCTCCAGACTAAACATGAGTGGTATGTAGTCCATTGTGTGGAGACAGTACACAGTTAAGTCAGGTGTAAGTGATGCCTGCCCCAGCTTCTCCCTCCCATCCTGCCAGGGATGGCCCATTCAGTCACACTTAAGCTCATATTGTGTGTAGCTGTCTAGGAGGAACACACAAAGCCCATTTGCCAACTGTACCCACTCATGAGACACACTGCAGGCACCAAATAGTTAAGTCAAAACAAAATGCCAACTTTCTACAAGTGGCATTTTCAGAACTGCAATTTAAAATCCGACTTAACAATTAAAAAGGAATTATAATTAGGATTCTCGAGATACCAAATATGAACAAGTTATCTCTTCTCCTTTGGAATTAACACGTTTACAATGTAAATAGTCAATTTCAATATTATCCTATGGGAGTGATAGGCCTTGCAGTAGTGAAAAACGAATTTAAGAGTTTCTCGCTAACAGGACATTTTAAACTTAAACGTACATGTCCAACTCTTTAAATACAGTGCACCCTGACCTCTAGACTATCTAAGGCATACCCTAGGGGTGATTTACATGTATTCAAAAAGAAAATGTTTGGCCAGACAAAATGTTTATTTTACCCGGTTGAAATGGCAGTTTAAAATACACATACAGCCTCTGCAATGGAAGGACTGACACCTGTTTATAGGGGTTCTTAAGAGGATGGCACACTCGGTGCTGCAGGCCCACTAGTAGCATATAAATTACAGGCCCTGAGCAAATTAAATCTGGCAAATGGGTATCAGCTGATATTACAATGTGTAGAGAAGGGAGAGCACATGCATTTTACTACTGGTTAACAGTGATAAAGTGTTTAGCGTCCAAAAATCAGCAGAGTCAAGGTCAGAAAAAATAGGAGTAGGAAGGCAAATATTTGGGGGCAGGAGGGGGAGACCACCCTAATGCTGCAGGTCTAACACAATTCCATTCTCTGTTTGTTCATTTAGAACCGCAAAGTAGGTCATTCTAAAATCTGTAATTTACATTCATCTGATCACTGAGAGCACAGCTTGTTTAAGGCTCAATCTCTCAACCTTCAAAGGTAAACTCTGTATTAATGGTGTGAACGACTGTTGGACCTGACATACTTGGTTGGTTTTCCCCCATCTTTATGCCTTCCATCCGTATGATTTTGCTGACTTCACTTTTACTGGCATTGTGTACTTTACCACTGCTAACTAGTGTTAATGTTTGTGCTCTCTCTTTTAAACATGGTAAAATTGGCTTATGCCCTTTTGGCATATTTAATTTTCTTGTAAGTCCTTAGTAAAGTCGTACTACATGTATTCAGGGGCTGTAAATTAAATGCTGCTAGTAGTCCTGCAGCACTCATTGTGCAACCTGTTAGAGCTGACATCTCCCCACCCCTCAACTTTTGCCTTCCTCCTCCACTTTTCTGACCTCATTTTTGTGCTCTCTTCCCTAAACATGGTAATGTTGGCTCATCCCAAATTGGCATATTTATTTACTTATAAGTCCATAGTAAAGTGCTCTACATGTGCACTGGGGCTGTACATTTTATGCCTCTAGTGGGCATGCAGCACTTATTGTGATATCCACTTAAGTAGCCCTTTAACCATGGCTCATGCCTGCCATTGCAGAGCCTGTATGTGCAGTTTACACTACCATTTTGACCTGGTAAGATAAAATTCTTGCTAGGCCCAAACCTTTCCTTTTTATACACGTCACACCTAATATAGGCCCTGGACAACCCAGAGGACAGGGTGCAATGTATTCAAAAGGTAGGACATGTACTTTTAAGTTTTACGTGTCCTGGTAGTGAAAATCCATCAATTTCGTTTTTCACTTTTCCAAGGCCTATCTCTGCCATAGGATAATATTGGGATTACCATATTCCATTATATAAGTGTAATTCCCAATTGTGAAGCAATCTACTTTTCTTTTTTTTTTTTTTCTTTTTTTTGTCCTCATTTGCCACCCAAATTCTAAACAAGCAATCTGTTGAGTTTAAAAAGCTTTGTGCTGCCACAGTCATATCAACCGGAGGGGACAATAGTGGAACCTGAACATAGTCCCTCAGCAACTAAGCCTCAACCACAACGATCACCGGGATAAGAGCCATACAGAGGTAACCGTAGTACAGCCAGAATGTTGGTGTAAGCATTTATATACAGCTTTGCCATATTTCTGGGCTTAGTGGCTTAATCATTGGACCTGGGAAACCCCCCCCCCCCCCCAAAAAAAAAAAAAACCCAGATGCTCAATGATCCCATCTCAACAAACGCCAGAAGGATGTTTTCTCTGGGTTACATGCTCTGGCCAAGTCCAATTTAGAGACCTGCAAGGTGGCATTATACCAGTCAGTGATAGTAGGGGGAGAAGGGTCTTTCCATTTCTTGCATATCTCCCTCCTAGCAAGCAAAATAGAGTAAAAAATAAGCTTCCTCTCAGAAGGGGGAACTCCTTCCACAAGACCAAAAATTACTGATACAAGACTCAGGGCAAAATTGGAACCAACCGATGCAGAAAGACAGCTGCTTATATCATTCCAAAAAAAAGAGACAGATGAGGGCAGTCGAAAAACATATGAGTGTCCGAAGCGGATAATTGCCCACATCTCGCACAAGCCACTGTACTTCCAGATGAAAATTTTGACAACCTAAGTGGTGAATAGGTCTTGCAAGTTAACGTTGAACAGAAACGGGGACCAAAGTGTATCCGGCAGTATGAATTCACCGTCTATTTCTTCCAGAATTAAGTTGTACCAGACTGAGATCTCCTTTTTGATTGAAGGTTTATCAACTAATAGTGTTACAAGATAACTATATGCTCCCAAAGGGGGTTTATTTCTCCGCTGATTCTGAGCAGAATATGCACGAGACCAGCTGGAAATTTGCAAGTATTTAAGCCTGGAGAAATTCGAGCCAATTCTATTGCTTAAACTGTCCCAGGGGAGCAGATTGCCTTCATGGAATAATTCGCCCCAAACCTCCAAGCCTGCCTCTCTTATTGGTATTGCAAGGGCGTCATCTTGCCAGGAAGGGCCAACTGGGAGGTCCCAAAGAGGTGTTCTACTGCCATAATAGCCTATTTTGATTGCCTTAGCTATCTGGGCCCAAGTTCTAGCCATACCTCGCAAAATTTTTAGTTTTACTTTTTTAAAGAACTTGGGATCCCCAAATTTAAAAAGAAATCCGGACTGAGCCACACCTTCTGCCTTCAGCAACATTAGAGAAAGGGACCCTACTCCATAATCTGCTGTTTTTTTTAATAACACCCTGGCGTGAGATAGCTGAAAAGCCCTGGCATAAGCCTGAAGATCGGGGGCAGCAAGACCTCCCTTTTCCCTACGTCTCCTGAGTTTCTTCCAGGAAATTCTTGTGAGACGATTGTTCCAAATAAAGATACTAATATCAGATTGAAGTTTTTTAATAAGGGAAGTATCAAAATACAGCGGGATAGTATTAAACAAAAATGAAATTTTGGGCAAAATGGACATTTTGACAAGGTTAACTCTACCCAGTAAAGAAAGTGGCAAATGGGCCCATGATTGAAGCAGCTTACGGCATTCCTTTGCCACTTTTGAGAAGTTTATAGAAGCGATCTGATCTAAATCGGTTACAATATCCAGTCCCAAATACCTCAGTCCTTTACCCGGCCGAATGCTACAGCATAAAGAGCTCTGATCGATATTCCAAATCAGCATTTCGGTCTTTAGTGTATTAATTTCATACCCAGACACCTCCCCGAATTCTGAAGCCAACTTAAATATTTCGTGAAGGGCCGACGATGGGTCAGAGGTGTAAATGAGAATATCATCGGCATAGAGGGCCACCTTTCTCTCCCACCCCCTGTGTGCGAACATCTTGATGTCAAAGTTATCCCTCAAAGTCTGGGCGAAAGGTTCAGCATACAAGTCAAACAGGAGTGGAGAGAGCGGGCAACCCTGCCGCGTTCCCCTGGTGATGGTAAAAGAATCCGATAATGCACCATTAACCAAGACAGAGGCACTAGGATTCTGGTAGAGAAGGCGAATGGCCTATCGAAACTTCTCGCCCACGCCGAACTTAGCCAAGGCCTCCGACAGGTATAGCCAATTGACCCTGTCGAAGGCCTTAGCGGCATCCAACGTGAGCACCGCCAGTGGGAGAGAATGTAATACTGCAAGATCTATTGCTCCAACTAGATCAAAAGTTAACTCATAGAGCTGCCTTCCCTTGACAAACCCTTTCTGATCACTATGTAAGATGGAAGGAAGCGACCAGTGCCAATCTCTTAGCCAAGATTGAAGAGAATATCTTATAGTCCCCATTTAATATCGAAATAGGTCGATATGAGGCACAGGCAGATGACGACTTCCCAGGTTTTAAAATTACAGTTATGGAAGCGTTATCCCATGAGAGTGGAGGTCGCATACAATTCAGTAAGATCTCATTAAACAAAGTTTCTAGAAAGGGGACAAACTCCTGTTCCAAAACTTTATATAGTTCAGCCGGGAGACCATCCGGCCCTGATGCCTTCCCCTTCCTAGCAGACCGAATGGCTTCCCTCACTTCATCCTCAGTGATTCTACTTTCCAACATAGCACTTTGATCTTCTGAGAGACTCGGGAGGGTTATTTTACTAAGCCAGTTCTTGATGTTACCTAATTCAGGCCTCTTGTCCTCTAAATAAATTGATTGGTAAAAGTCCCTAAAGGCTGACCTAATATCGACGTCTAACGAAAGAGGGAGCCCATTAACCTTGATCAGGTCTATGTTATTACGGACTTGATCCGTTTTTGTTTTCCACGCCAGTAACTTCCCAGCTCCCTCCCCATATTCAAAATGTGCAATTTTACTGGCATCCCACCTTTCTTGTACTCGTTGATTGAGTATCGAAGCTAGTTGAGCCTTTAAAGTAAGTAGCCTGCCCCGCAAGGGAGTTTGATCAACCTCCACAGAGGCAGAGGCAGAGCTAGCATCGATGTCTAACTGAGTCCTAACTATATTTGCCTCTACTGAAGCCACAGCCTCCATGTACACCCGCCTCCTATAGGACATTTAACCAGTTATAAGGCCTCTCAAGAATGCCTTCAAAGAGTCCCATACTACTGCCATGCCAGATGAACCTATGTTTGTTTCTAGAAAAAAGGCCACATCAGTCTTTAGAAAGGTAACATCTTCAGGGTGAGATAAGAGAGTACGGTCAAATGACCAGGACCTAATCGGAGTAAAGGAAGTGATCGTGAGATCCAACAAGACTGCAGAATGATCTGATAAATGCTGCGGGAGATATTGGATGTCATTAACAGCATCTACCAATCTCTGATTAATTAATATAAAATCGATCCTGGACTGATGATGATATCTATAATTTCTAAAGGAGATACCCTGCTGTTGCCCTGCTCTTAACCTCCAAATGTCCACATTGCCATATTGCTTCATAGCATCCAACAGATAAGACCTTGATTTAGATGGTATCCGGGATCTGTTATTATGTGATTTGTCTAGGAGTGGGTCTAAGACAATATTAAAATCACCAGCAAATATCACTGGCTCAGGAAACGACAAGAGATGCGAGAATATGCCTTCCAAGGATGATGGGTCATCTTGATTGGGTCCGTAGTACCCTACAATAGTCAGTTGAGCACCCAATATTGACAAAGAGGCAATAACCCATCTTCCTGATGGATCCACCATCGAATCCAAAACTCTAACCCTAAATTGCTTCTTAAACAGGAGAGAAACTCCTCTAGAGGTCAGAGACTGCGATGTTGATATTGCAAAATCGATCTATTTATTCGCCTTCAGCAAAACATCAATCTCAGCTTGGATCAAATGGGTCTCTTGTAATATAATAACATGTGCATCTAAATCTCGAAGATACTGTAACAGCGTTCTGGCCCTAGACTTAGTACGGAGGCCATTAACATTCCAAGACAGTATCTTTAATCTAGTCATAGCCCTTATCCCAAATCCCACACCATCCTAATTTGATACCGGAGGCGACACAATACTGCCCATACGATGAAGAGAGTGGCATTTCGATATGCAAGCACCAGAAGCTAACCATAGTTGCTAAGGTTCGGCAAATGAGGAATTTTACATACCCCACCCTAAACCCGTGGAGCCCCCCCCACAACCCCCCCTCCCACCCATGGAGAACCCTCGGTGTATCTAACCGGATCAAATCCAGTTGATGGCACCCCTACCTCAGGCTCCCGCTACCCCACCTTTCCCGTGAACCTTAATAAGTAAGACGTTTTCCCCATCACTCCCTCCCAAATGTGAATAAACCTAAGAAAGAGAAATAAAAAAAAAATAATAAAAAAAATAAATAAATAATGTAAGTAAAAAAAAATTTGAGCTGTGTATTCTATGGATAATTTGTATATTTTCTTACCTATATTGGAATTTTTATGTTTTAATGGAAAATTTCTATTTTCCCCCCTTTTTTTTTTTTTTTCTTCTTTCTCTCCTTTTCTTTTTTCTCTTCTCCCAAATCGTTAATCCCTTCGTATTACTTACTTATATTCTATGATTAGGGATAAGAAGTAACTACCTAGGGGAATGATAACAATGTACAATGTACTTAGCCCAGATTTACACAAAAAACCAAAGCCTATTTGCCCTTAGATCTACTACCCAGATCTAAAAGGAGCTCATCTGCCGCTTGGACTGATCTAATATTCATCATCTTATTGTTATACATGACTTTTAGAGAAGCTGGAAACATCAATTGAGCAGTTGCCCCCAGCTTCCTGAATGCTTCCAATCGTTTCCCGAACTCCCACTGCTTCTCTAATGTAACTCTGGATAAGTCCGACCTAATAAGAAAAGTGAAACCCTTGCCAGGTAGGGACTTTTGCTTCAGAGCTAGGTTTAAGATCTGTTCTTTAAGGGCATATGTGTGAAAATTAACAAGGATCTTGCGTGGTTTGGTCCTCTGTGGGTTATGTCTAAATGGGTCCCTATGTACTCTCTGGATATCGGTTGCCAGCTCGCCCAAAGACTTATCCAAGCATAATGTTTCCTTCAACAGATTCACGACGTATTTCTTGATATCAGAACCTTCCGATCCTTCCGGAATATTAAGGATGCGGATGTTCCCCCTTCTGGCGTTGTTTTCCAACACTTCCATCCTATCTAACAGGGCCGAGTCCTCCTTCTTAAGGCTATTGATGTCGTCCTCTGCTTTATCTAAGTGAAGAGACATAGCAGCCAATGATTATTCCAGAACCCCCGTCCTAGATGACAACCCATCGATCTTACTATCAAGGGATTCGCAGTAACTCCTAATTTCCAACTGGATAGCAGTGGATTCCTCAAAACCCCTCTTGATATCTTGAGATAGGGTTGTAAACATTGCCAGTAGGGAGGCTGCTGAGATGCTAGCCCTTGGCTCACTCAACAAATTTGAAGATACATCCACGGATGTTGCTGACACTGCGGCTGAGGCCAAGGCAAAGGGTAAAGCAGGCACGATGATCTGCTGCAGTGAGTGGGGTACTTGATCTAGCTTTTCAACTTCCGACCCCCCCTGCCCTGGATAACTGGATCCCACAGTGTCAGAAGCCTTGGGGAGACTCCTGCCATCCTGCGCTGAATCCTGTGCTAAGTCATGAGTGGTACAAGCATTACCGTCACCCTCTTGCAGCCTAATACTACTAATGGCCTGTTTAGAAGTAGAAAGATCAACAATACGTGTAGCTACAGGAGTAGTAGCTAAATTAGATGCAATTAAGTTCTTTGAAATAGAGGCATCCACCACCTGCTTGTCTGTCAAAGCACCATCTAAGAGCCCATCAACGCCTTCCTCATAGTTCTCAAAGTCTGTAGATGGTAAAGGTAAAGGTAAACCAGTGTCCAATGTAGTTGAGCCAACAGCTGATAGAGATCGCACGCCCTCAAGGGTACCAACTTCTAAGACTGGAGGAACTGATGTAGCTGCCGGGGCGGAAGCCTGGTGCGTTAAAGTGCTTTGGGTCTGTATATGAGAATTAGCATTTGGGGGGACTAATGGTTCCTGCTCTAGCTCCATCTCCGAAGATATAGTAGTGGGCCCCCCTATAAAGGTAGTCTGACTCTCAGCAAGGTGAAGCACCTGTGGTACCGCTTTAAAATAAGCTCGTAGGGATGGTGTAACTTTTGACCCTACATCAGCCGCAGCGGTAGGATTGCGTTTAGTGTTAGGTTTCCCTCTAGCACTTTTAGATTTCACCTCAGTCGATAGGTAAGAAGAAACTCTCTCACCTGAGAGTGGTGATAAATGGGAGCCACTTGGTGATTTTGCAGTCGGGCAGGGATCTCTCAGCCGTGCTTTAGGCAGCACTTTGCCCTTGCCCTTGCCCCTTTTACGACTGCCTCTCTCCTTACCTTTGGGATGCTGGAACTGCTGGGCATACAAACCTTCCCCTGCCGAGGCAGCTGAATCCTTAGAGTTTAAGCAGGACGCATTTCCTTCTTTCACCTTTTTCTCTTCTCCGGTGCTACAGAGCGCCACCACGTTCACGTTAGAGTCTTCACCCCCCTCCACAATGCCTGGAAGATTAGACTCGCAAGACCGAGCCTTCGTGGCAGCAATTGAAGTTTTATGCAGCAAGCTGCAAGCTTTCCTCCCGCGCCGCAGCTCCAGGGCGGCCGTCAACCACCGCCAATGTATTAACCGGGCAGCAGCTACTGCAGTCAAAACTTCAGAACACGAAGGGGCACACACAGCTTTAGCAGCGGTAACTGAGGAATCTACAACAGCCCTCTCTTCCCCAGAACCGGAGCAGAAAACTCCGAGCACAAAGCCCGTCATAGACAGCATAGACAGACTCCCACCTGGGTAGGTGAGTCAACGCTGGTCGGAGTTTTTTTTTTCCAGCGACAAAAAAATGCCCAAAAGAGAGAAATACAAGGGCAGTTTAAGCTAACCGTTCATAATTCAAATAGCAGTACGATAGTACCAGGAAACTTCACTCCATAGCGTTATTAAAGGCTCAGGCGAGGTAAACAGGAGCCTAACTCACGGAGCACCACGGCAGCTCAGCCGTCTGCCGCCATGTTCTCCCCCTTCAATCTACTTTTCAAGTTTGGTGTCTCTGGAATCACACTTTTAATCCAAACTTATGGTGTAGTTGAATTTTAAATTGCAATTCTTAAAGTGCCTCTTTTAGAAAGTTAAAATGTTCTTACTTTTGCCATTTGGTGCCTGCTGCCTGTCTGTGATGCACGTCTGGGTAGGGTGACAGATGGGCTTTGTGTATTCCCTCTTGACAGCTACACACGATGGGAACTTGGGTGTGACTTGATGGGCCATCCTGACATGATAAGAGGGAGGAGCTGGTCCCAGCCTCACTTACACTTGAATAGGCTGTGTCCTGTCCCCATATAAAGGGCTGCAAACCCCTCTGTAGTGTGTTGAGAGCCAGGGTAGGAATGGGGGACCTCTGTACACTTCAAAGGCCAGTTTCTGAAGTCTCCCCCACTTCAGAGGCACAACTAGCTAGAAGTACTGAATCTCATACACTACCATTTCAGTACCCTTAAGGATCTCTGAAGTCTCTGCCAGGAAGGAGGGCTGCTCTGATGCTGAAGGACTGCAGTTCTGCTGCACTGCAGCTCTGTCCTTCTTGTGCTGTCCTTCTGTTTGCTGTTCCCCTGCATGAGTGAGAAGGACTGGACCCTGAGTGACTCAAAGGGCTAGCGTGGTCTCCTTCTGACCTGAAGTCTCAGGGACATAAAAGGCTTCCAACCACCCTGTTTCTGCACCTGGACCATGCCATATGTGAGATTGTCCTGCCGAGTGGGGCCACCCCAGTCCTTTCTGTTTGGAAGGGGGCCTAGGGCGCATGCTACAGCAAAGCCCATACATCCTCTGTTAAATTGGGACATCACTGCAGTTGCATTGATCAGAACCAGTGCATTCCTCCTGTTGCGTGCATTGGAACTGGTGCAACACTCCTGTTGCTTGACCAGAACCGGCACATCGCGTCTGCAGTGTGGATCGGCCCAATGCATCAACTTCGGAACCACCACTGCACATCACTCTTCATACTATTAAATGCACAGGAGAAGTCCATAAATGATAAGAACATGAATCCCTGCTTTGGAGTATTTGCCAATCGGCAAGTGTAAATTGAGGCTCAACTCCATTGTCCCCAGCCTTGCTCTGAACCCATACAGGAGTTTTGGGATTATTCAGTATGTTGAAAGTGACCAGAAGGTGCAGGAGCCCTACATTTGAGTTTGTGCCTTGCTATTGTCATGCGTGGTTAGGGCATTATGTGCTCTCATAACATTGGTACATAATTGCATGCCATCTTATAGTAGTGTTTTAGTCGCTAGAGCCAGAACTTTACACATTTTGGTGTTTAATCCATCAATATGTGGTGGGAGTACAACAGTCATTGGTTCATGGCACTGTTGAAAGAGAAACCACATTTAAAATCTGAAATCCTGCCAAGGCACAACGTAGTGTGTTTTGTCAGGTTCAGAGAATGTTTCCTTAATTCACCATAAATGGATAATTAATGAGGTTTGTAACATTTGGAGCAAATATGTCAGTATTCAAAACAAAAACTTGAATGCTGCACACTCAGTGTAAGTTAATTAATTTTGCCACAAATCTATCCCATTGTTCAGTCCAGTAGTGTGAGTTTTTGGCCCAGTCACTGTTCTATGGCAGAGAAAGTGGCTCATCTGTTTTTGCCTAGGGACTTTTTCTTATATTGCATATCTAATGGAGTTAGTGTGGCCCAAAGTATTATTAAAGGTTATCAGTTTTGTGGCTAAGTTATTGAGAGGAATATTCTTATGGTATTCATTAATTTTATTTATTATCTTTAATGTCATCCTCCATATCCTAGATAACATGGACACGTGAGTAAATACATCACAAGCTCATGATTACTTTTAATGTGTAGCATGTATTTGTTTGCTTAGGAAAGCTGTGATTGTTTCTTTGGTGGTATTTGGACATTTACATTTTCCATAATTACTGTAGGAGTGATAGCCCATGACCCTTAATAGAGACCACAGCATTGTCTTGGTGCCCATCATGTTCTGTTGCATAGGTCTAGGGCGAACCTAGTGGCTCCTATGGATTCTCCCTTGTATAAACATGAAAAGTGTTTTGCCAAAGTTAACTGTTCCTGTGTTCCATATGAGCTAGTTTTGAAAGATGTTGTTCGTCTGTTCATTCAAGATTGGTGAACATGTTGTTACACAGATACATCTTTACTTTGCTTTATGGTTACTTTCAAAAAGGACTTCCCTATTGTTATTTATAGTCCATTTTCTAGACTGATGTACAATTGTGTGTTGATAAGTTTTAGGCAGCAGTTTATCTGTAAGGGTTTTTGACTCTTCGCCATATCTCTCAAAGTTTGTGCAGTTTGGATTAAAGTGAAGAAACAGTCAAAAATAAAGGTTTTCTCTGAGAGCTCTTGAATAAAGACTATTAAATAATAGGACTTAATTTCTATCAACTGCGTTTATATAGATATCACTTATCAGCTTGCTGTCTGGGGATACAATAGGTAAGCTAAGGAAAGATGGCTTGTGTCTATCCTTACTACAAGTAAAGTGAAAATAAGGGTTTAGGGGCTAGATGTAGGTAATCTGATTTTATCGATTCTTAAATACCGAATTTTACCGATTCGGTATTCAAAAATCGGTAAATGAGATGTAGGGGAAAAATCGGTATTTTTTACCGATTCGGTAAAATTCGGTATCGGACTTTCGGAAATTACCGAATAGGTATTTACCGATTCGATATTTACCGAATCGGTATTTCCCATTCATCCTTATGGGCCAAAAGGCCCATAGAAATGCATTGGAAATACCGATTCGGTAAATACCGTATCGGTAAATACCGATTCGGTATCGGACAGCAAACAAAAGTGAAACTTAACACAACAGCCAATCAGGTGCAACCACCCTCCCCCTTCCTACCAGGAAGTGGCTACACAGGCAGCTGCAAGTAATTAGAAGGTTCTGAAGAGGCAGTTGGAGCAGAGAGACTGGGAGCAGCAGCAGCAGACAGAGTTTGTGCTTTTTGAAAACTTTAACATGGCAAGCAGCAGGGACACAGAGCAGACTGAAAGGAAAAGAAAGCTCAAATTCAGCAGCATGGAGCTACAGGTCCTTGTTGAGCAGGTGGTAAAGGTACACCACAGACTTTTTGGAAAGCAGTCCCTTACTGTGCCAGAATCAGCAAAAAAAATTGGCTGACCACCACAAACAGGCCTCGCAAACAGGTGGAGGAAAGAACACTGCAGCCCCCCTCACCGACCTGGAGGAGATGGTAGCCACAACCCTGGAGCCTGAAAGCGTCCATGGACTGGGAGAAGTGGACAGCTCGGCGAAAGCGGCAACTAAAAAAGGTAAGATGCATGCACAGCAATCCCCCTCACACCCCCATCCATCCCTCACCCTTGCAGCTAAGTTACCCCAGTCCTAGGGTGTCTGTGCAAAACTGTAGCAATGCATCATGGTACACGTAGTCAGTTAATGAAAGAGCATGTCACACAGCACTGTAACCACCAAGTTATTCAAATGAATGCAGACAAAATGAAGGGCAGGCAGCATGTACAAAGTGCAATGTCATATGTTTAATTGTAGTGGCTGTGAGACATTTGCACCTAGCTGATATGTGCTCATATGTCCACAGGTCACACATCCCGAAGGCAGTCTGAGGAGGCAGAAGGCACGGCACCCGAGAGGGATGACAGTCATGAGCCAGGACCCAGTGCATCACAGGACACAGGTGTTCCGAGTGGGCAGCCACCCTCCCAAGAACCTGACATCAGTGAACAAATGCAGGCCTCCCCAATACCTTCACAGTCACCACTATTGGTTTTGTTACCCGAAATGCCAGCATCCTTTGTAATAGAAACACCTGCTGCACACCCTAGCAGGAGGCATGTCGTTTCCCCACTGCTGGAAATGGCGACAGCTGCTGGTGAAATGGTGGGTGAAGACTCACAGAACTTGCCTGAAGCTGCCATCTCTGCCACACTGCAGCCCAGCACAGAGCCTGTACCAAGTACCACTAGACGCCGCACAGTACAAGGAAGGAGTGTAGGTGCATGTGGGGAGGGGTCCAGTGTTTTTCAGGGCCTGGAGGGATCCATGGTCAGGATTCAGAGGATGCAGGGCAAGGGCATCATGTCCTGTCAAAGACAAATGCGTAACCTCAACATCAATATGCAGGAAATTGGCAAGGGCATCAGGGAGCTGGTGGAGGTTAACAAGAGCATGGCAACAGGCATACATGACATGTCCCAATCCATGCAGCAACTGTGCACAAAACTGGACTCTGAAATTACATCAAGGCGCAGGGAGAAGCAGCGTGCAGAGAGAACTGGGAAATCTATCCACCACCTGGCAACAGCCACATCCCTGCTATGCAGGCGTAGCATGAATAGTCAGGAAGTCCTGACTCATAACAGCAATCAGAGGGGCATAGCCGGAATGACCGGTGCGCTGAAGGCTCTACTCAATGCTCAAAGTGCACAAACTGCTGCTATTGACGTGCCGGACACTGAAGGTAGCACCAGTAGGAGCAGCACGGCAAGCCCCCATGTCGCAGAGCCAAGGAGGAGCAGCAGGCGACAGGGTGAGGCTACAGGCCAAACGCCCAGTGAACAGGCTGAGCCACATACACCTGCCAGTGCAAAGCGTGGCCGCAAATGAACAGTTGTAACTATGGCCTACTGCCATTGGACATGGCACATTTGTGCCATTTAAACCTGCCTAGTGACAATATACAACTACGGTGGGTGGATTCAACACCTGTCTGTGTATGTTTGCTCACTGTGAGCATTGCTGTGAAATGCTTACTGTTGCACTTTTTTTCTTTAACATACCTAGAAATATTCTAATTAAACAAACGCTTGTGCTTTCAATATAGCTCTCAGTGTCATCACTTACTCAGAAATAGTTGCGTGTTATTTCCTCACGTCTGTATCTGCCATCACTTGGTGTTGACACTCCAGCAGGTTGTCTTTCAGGCACAGCAATGTCGTCATCATGATCCTCATAGTCTGACAACTCCACCTCAGTCCCCCTCTTCACAGCAAGATTGTGCAACAAAGCACAGGCAGCAATGATCTTACAACAGGTGATGGGGGTATACTGCCTTGCACCTCCGCTCTTGTGCAATCATCTAAACCTGCTTTTCCAGATACCAAATGTTCGCTCTACAACATTGCGTGTGCTCTTGTGTGCCCGGTTATATCTCCTTTGGCTAGGTGTTTAGGGGTTGAGGTAGGGGGTGAGTATGAAGGAACGGAGGGCATATGCACTGTCTCCTAAAAGGAAATGGGAATAATTCACTCACATGCATACATGTACTGCTTATTGCAATAGGTGTTATAGGTGTCGCACACTGTGTCTTACCTAGGAGGTAGCCTTCACCAAATTCACCTGCAGTCAGCCGTGCATAGATGCCACTGTTCTGAAATATAGGAGTCGTGGATACTCCCAGGGAATTTTGCCACAAGGTCAGTGATGGCGAACTTTGCATTGCAGATCACCTGCACATTGATGGTGTGCGTGGACTTCCTATTCCTGTATATATATTCGGTGGCAGCAGGGAGACAAATGGGAATGTGCGTGCCATCAATGCAGCCAATTATATTGGGGAAACGAGCCATCTGGTAGAAGTCTGATTTTGTTTGGACCAGTTCAGCATGGGTTGCAGAAAAAGATATGTAATGCTCCATCCTCTGTAACATTGCGTCAAGGAATTTGTGAAAAAACCTTGACAGGCAGCTCTGGGTCACCCCACCTACAGCAGCAACCACACTCTGGTAACTCCCAGACGCAAGCAGGTGTAGGCTGCACAGCACCTGCACGTGGGGAGGAATGGCGTGTGCCCTTGGGGTAGTATGCTCCAACAGTGGGTGAAGGTCCCTGATGAGTTCCATGATGGTGTCTGGGGCCAACCTGTACCTCTGCAGTATCTCTGCCTCTGTGAGCATGAACAGGGTTATCCTCTGTCTGTAGACCTGCTCCTCTCTCTGCCATTCCCTCTCTCCTTCCTCCTGTAGCCGTAGCCATCTTGCAATGACATAAAATGCCGCCATTGTGCAAGAAGAATTGCATTTTGGGTCCATTTTTATAGGTTGCACCTGTTTACCACCTGATTCCAATCCATGGTAAATACCGACTCTTAAATACCGAATTTCAAGCAAATTCGGTATTTCAGAGCTTCCCTACATCTCAAAATCCATTTTTACCACTTCTTATTTCCCGATTCGGTATTTTACCGATTCGGTAAATTTACAGAATTGGTAGATTTACTGATTCGGTAAATTTACCGAATCGCTAACCGTTGCGATTCGGTAAATTTACCGATTCTGTAACATTTCCGATTCGGTATTTTACCGATTCGGTAACTTTACCGATTCGGTAAATTTACCGATTCGGCCGATTTTCCGTCTCCTACATCCAGAAAGCTCAATACCGGTCAGTAACGGACGAAAATACCGACCGGTAAAGGGCTTCCTACAGCTGGCCCTAGATTGTTTATCCGTTCAGTGAATGTGGTGGTCAAAGTGTCCACATTGCCCCTCTATATGATTAGTACGTGTAAAGTAAAACATTGTTTTGGAGAGATTTCTGATGTCATAAATAAATGTCCTTTCCAAATTGTTTGTTTAAAGGCAGCCAAGCTTGCAGCAAAAGTACTGTTCTATAGATGCTCCACCTATTTGTTGGTATATATATCATCTTCAAACTGGACATGGTTTTTTTCAATGCTACAGTGGGAAGGGCCATTTCAAGGTTGATTATGGGTTGCTAGTTTAAATCCCTATTTCCTAATATTCTCTCCACCACCGTGGGAGCTGCTTCCAAAGGAATAGGAGTGTATACTGCTTTGACATCAACTGAATGTCATAAATAGGATCATATTCTATATCTCTGATCAAAGGTAGAACACGCTTGGTGTTCTTTCAATACAAAGGCTTTTTTGGTTCTATAGTCGTAGAAAAAATGTACACAACTGAGAATGGGTTCCAAAATTGTCCAATCACTGAGGCAATGTTGTTCCTCCCATTATAGATCCTCTATCACTGTATTGGCCTAATTTATGATTTCTTCACTGGAACAGTAGGATAACTTTCTATATTGGGAGTCATTACTTCTCCTACTTCGCCTCGCCTTCTCCTACCTCACTGCGAAGAACTGGAATGACTTGCCCCTCCACCTGCACACATCACCTTCCCTGGCGGAATTCAGAAGAGAGCTCAAGACCTGGCTTTTCAGCTGAGACCAGCATTCTGTGGTATATAAATAAATAATACCGGATCTAGGTTTGACTGGACATAGCAATAACAGATAGCTCAATAAATAAGAGTCAAGATTCGAGGTAGTAGGAGTTTGCAGGTTTAATACAGCATAAAGGACAGGAACAGGACAACCTGCACAGGAATAGGATGGCAGCGCTGCCTGGGACAGGATTGGACTGGCGTAACATTTAATAACAGTGCACAAGCATATATACTAAAACAGTTGCATTACAATACATACGATAGGCGGAGCAGTGGGTGTGGTCAATAGCAGTCGCGAAAGATAAGGGTGAAAGTGGGTGTAACAGGAGGCGTATACATAGACATGTGATGTAAACGTAACAGAATATGTCATAAATGGGGCGGAAACATGGAGGGGGCTACCCAAGGAGCCGGGACCTCTAACCTAATGGTGCGCACAAACTGACAATGACGTGTTACTAGGAGAAGCTGGGGGCTATGACTTCTGTACTAGGAGCAGAGACTGAAGTCTGGAGAGTCAGGGCGACATGTGCCTAAACACTATCTAGTATCTGATGTTTAGAGAACATGTTGATAGAATCCAAAAGTTATCGGGGTAAAGGCTAACAGACTCTAGGACTGGTGCATACATTATTCTACATGTAGTGCGTGTTGAAGAATATTAAATGACCATTAATACAGTATTTCTCTTACATGGAGACGTAAAGGCTAGACGATGACGGAAACTATTGATGCGATTCAGTAGCTTAGGAATGCAGAGAAGGAGGGCTGGACTGATAACTAGAATCATAACATACTCTTTGCAGACTAGTAGGCAGAGCCAGGCCGAGCCGGGCACTGTGAGGCAGGAAGTAAGTGAAGGGTCAGAAACACAGGTGGGGGCTGTATCGCTCCTCAGCGAGGGTTCAGGAGACAGGAGCTGAATCTGGTGTCCGGGCCCTTTTGAGGCCTAGAAACGGGGACTTTTCAATGAAATAACGTGCACACTGGGAAACGTGGCAACGTAACTTTACATAGGCCTGATATTCATAGTATTCACGAGAACTGGAAACTGACATACTAGAGATGGACACAACTGTAATTGCGTCTTTAATTGATCATGGGGAAATACATATGCATATTAATCATGCACACATAACATAGGATGGGGAACACGTAGGGACACAGAACATGGCAAAATTTACTTTTCCACATTCCCTCCTTGTCACTACGTTTCCATCAAGAAACATCAATATTCATGATACCATCTATCATTTCATACAGTATCATTTGCTCGTCTCGAATTTTCTTGGAACTGGATTTAGAACGGGACTTGGGACTAGGAATACAAGAGGTAGCACAAATGCCACAAATCGCAGGGCCACATTGTATACAGAGGCAGCAACTGAATATGATCGCTACTGCAATACCTAGAAAGGACAAGACTTTCCATCCCCAAGCGGAAATTATATTCCAGAACCAACCGGACCATGTCCAGGTGCCCGGATCTTGGTGTAACATATGGGCAATTTTATGGAGTCTGGTTATAGCTGAATAAACAGACGGCGCGTTATTTGGAATGAAAATGCAGCAACTAGATCCGATGACTCTACATGCCCCGCCCCTATCGGCCAGTATGACGTCAAGGACGAGACGATTCTGGAGCACGACAATTCTCATAAAGGATTGCTCTTCGGTTAAGTTACCTAGAGCAGAAGTAGTCTCAATCACTACTGCTTCAAGGGTTCTGGTTAATCTACGTATCAGTTTACTATTCACAACAGTACCTAAATAGGGGAAAACACCTTTATTGATATCTATGTATTGTTCTAGAGCAGTTTCAGTGTAATCGACAATCGGGAGGTCTCTCTTGTGTCTAGTATGTACTAGGTGGGAATTCCTATGATAGTCAGGTGGGGCTAGGAAAACTGGTGGCAGTAGGAATGCAATGTAACAGGTTCCCTCCCAATCGAGGGGCAGACGAACATATGCGGTCTGACCACAAACAAAATAAGAATGACGTGAAGCTTTAAAAATAGATTTCCTACTGTCACTATACTTGACAATAGTAGTACAATCACTATGGCCTACATGTACGGAACCATTCTTTCGGACACATAATTCGCCTTTAACTGGTAATACTGACATAGCAGGTAAGTCTGGAGTAGTATCAGACTGAACATTCAGGACCATGAAATTCGAAGAATAATTACCTAAATTATAAACTTCATTTTCTAGATCTAACCCTGTTCTGTGGGGAAGACCTTGCTTGTCTGGAAAACAGGTACTGTTAAGAAAAGACATATCTGTTGAGGATGACGTTAACGTGGACCATGCTCCACACGAACCATTATGTGAAAATGGATAAGGAAAGAGTGGCAGAACTCCCTTCGGTGTCTGGAAAGGGGGGAGTCGACCACACACCTAACAATTAGTGGCATTGCTGGTCTGGTGTGAATAATGTAACATGCGGATAAAGGAATTATTACGCATAGCAAGACGATAAGATAGTTCATGAGGAGGTAGATCACTAAACGTGTGCTCTACTGTGACATTAGAAGACTTATTTACATGAGAAACTGGAAAATACAAATAAAATGCATAACCTGTGCAGGTAATCATAAGGCTGAGATATAGCAGAAAACATAAAATAATAGTGCAACTCTTAGAGTTCTCACTAACTCTCTCTCTGTGGGGGTCTATTATATACATGTCAGAAACCGGTCTAACCGTTTCACCTAGGGGAGGACTTAGACAATCAAACTGGCTGACTTATTTTACTAGACCTTAATTTCTTCTTATACTCCTGTTGCGGAGTTTTCTCTAACAGGGAGGGTTTAGTATCATTGTCTTTTGCGGGACAGTCCTTAAGAACAGTACTTTGGCAGTCTTTCAAATCCTGGGAAATGTTCTTGGAAACAGTCTTTAATCCGTAAAACTTTTTCACATGAGACAAATGGACCCAGCCCTTCCTGCCTTCCAGCTTGACGGCAGTACGGGTGGCCAGGAGGACCTGTTTTGGCTCCTTCCAGCGAGGCTCCAGCGGACTTGAACGATCAAAATTCCGGACAAGAACCATGCATCCGGGAACGATTTCATGCGGTGCCACCTCGGTATTGTCTGGAAATGCGGCGGCAACCTGTGAACGACAAGAGTGTAGGGCAGACATCAAGGAAGCTAGGTAATCTGTCAGCATATTACTTGAAACATCTGTAATACTTCGGGGTCTAGGTGTACCCCACATATTTGGGGGGCGGCCGAATACGACCTCGTACGGGGACAGACCTGATCTGGAATGTGCGACCATGCGCATATAAAACAAAGCGACTGGCAGAGCTACTAGCCAGTCTACACCTTTCTCTTTGCATATTTTAGCAATGCGGATTTTCAGGGTCTGGTTATGTCTCTCTACGAGACCGGCTGCTTCAGGATGGCGTACACAATGGAACTTCCACTGGTACCCTAACAAAAGGGAAACATGTTTCATAAGCTCAGATGAGAATGGCTGGCCGTTATCAGAATATACGACTCTAGGGAGTCCATAACGGGGGAAGAACTCACGAACCAACTGCTTGGCAGTGGTCGCGGCTGTGTAATCTGGAACTGGATATGCTTCTGTCCACCTGGACAAAGCGCATACAACTACAAGGACATACTTGAAACCTCGACATCGCTCCATCTGAATATAATCCATCTGGAGGACTTCAAAAGGGTGGTCAGGGGGCTGGAATCCACCTTGTTCCACCGGGACACTTTTACCTGGATTAAACTGGCAACATATCATACAGGTACGGACTTTCTGCTTGGCTGCAGCTCGTAAATGCTTGTTGAACCAAATGTTCTGGATACTGTCTAACATAGCTTTTTCTCCTAAATGTGCTGGACTATGTGCGGTATTGATAATGACTTGAACCATAGAGTCGGGGAGAAACCGTGTGGCTTTTCCCTTCGTTACCCATCCCTGATCTGTCTGGACCCCTCCTTGTTCGGACCATTTCTTAATTTCATCGGGAGTAGCATGTAACTGGATATCTATGACATCTTGAGTAGGGTCTTTAACTGTCATGCATGTAGTCGGATCTGGAGTATGGGTCTGTGTTGGATTAACTGAAATGTCTGGAGTCTGTGCTGTAAGCTTGGCTGTGCGATCTGCTAGATCGTTACCTTGGGAAATAATGTCAGTAACTTTCGTATGTGCTTTGCACTTCATGATAGCAATAGATGTCGGTAAGTGTATGGCATCTAACAGAGCTTGAATAAGGAGACCATGCTGAATCTTGGTTCCATGAGAAGTCATGAAACCTCTCTCCTGCCAGAGCACTCCAAAGTCGTGTACAACTCCGAATGCGTAGCGTGAATCTGTGTAAACATTAACTTTCAGGTTCTTAGCGTGTATGCAGGCTTGTGTCAGAGCAACCAGCTCTGCTGCTTGAGCAGACAGGGTGTCAATACGGTGTGTTTCTATAACTTCAGTGTCAGTAGTCACTGCATACGCGGCTACTAGTTCTCCTGTACTTGTTCTCATACATGAACCATCCACATAAAGTGTCAGGTCGGGATCTGGTAATGGAATATCTGTCAGATCTTGTCTTGGCTTTGTCATAATATTAACTACTTCCACACAGTCGTGTGTGGCAGGATTCGAATTAACTGACGGTAATAGTGTAGCAGGATTTAGAACGTTGCAGCGTCTGATTTCTATGTGTGGCTGGAACAGTGTCAATTCATAACCTGTTAAACGTGCAATTGTCAAGTGCTGAGTCTGTGTTCGGTTTAAAAGAACTTCCACAGAGTGTGGAACTTGTACTGTTAAGGAATGTCCCAATACTATGGAATCACTTTGTCTGATAGCTAGTGCTGTGGCTGCAACTGACTTGAGGCACGCAGGCAGAGCCTGGGCTACAGGATCTAATGTGCTCGAAAAATAAGCACAGGGCTTGTATTGTCCTGCTTGATCTTGTGTGAGAACAGATAATGCTGTACCTTCACGTTCAGTGACGAAAAGTGTAAAAGGCTTACTGTAGTTCGGTGTAGCTAGAACAGGAGCTTGGCATAAAGCTTTCTTTAACTCATTGAAACTAAGTGTATGTTCAGATGTCCAAGGGAGGACAGTCGATACGGCTGCCTCCTGTGTCGTTAACTGTATCAGTGGCTTAGCTAGAAATGCATACTGAGGAATCCATTGTCTGCAGTAAGAAGTGAGGCCGATAAAAGCACGTACCTCCTTCTGGGTCTTGGGCTGAGGAAGACTCGCTATTAGCTGGATACGGTCTGGTGTCAACTGCCTACCCCACTTGGACAGTAAGTGGCCTAAGTAGATCACTTGCTGTACACAGAATTGAAGCTTCGAAGGGGACACCTTGTGCCCCATCTCGGCAAGGAAATACAAGACTGTGAGTGATGCTCGCTCGCAAGCACGTTCAGAACGGGCTGTGATCAGTAGATCATCGACATACTGGAGCAGGGCAGTGTCAGTTGGCATGTGAATATTGTCTAGTTGTCTCTTAAGTGCTTGACTGTAAATACTAGGACTTTCTGTGAAACCTTGAGGAGCTCGTGTGAACATATAGCTCCTTCCATTTAAACAAAATCCGAAAAGAAACTGGCTGTCTGGATGAATGGGGACACTGAAAAACGCGTTCTTGAGATCTATGACTGTGAAAAATGAGGCTTCGGAATCAATGGCTGTCAATAGGGAAGAAATATCTGGAACAACTGGATACTGGGGAATAATACATTTATTGAGTTCTCGTAGGTCAATCACTAATCGATATACTGGGGGAGCATTCGGATCAGTACGTTTCATGACTGGAATGATCGGAGAATTACATACATTGGAGTCAGTTTCTACAACTACTCCTTGAGCCATGAGCTCGTCAACAATTTTGGATAAGGCTGCTACAGCCTCAGGTGGTAATCTGTACTGTCTGATTCGTGGTAACACTACACCTGGTTTGAGAGTCACACGATGGGGTGTGATTTGCATAAAACCTACATCAGTTGGACCTTGCGCCCATAGATGCTGCGGAACATTAGACAATCTCGGATCAAAATCTCGTAATACATAGTGACCCTTGAAGTCACGTAGAAATAGGCGTATTCCCTCTGGGGAGCAGCAAATAACTGCACCTAATTCTTTCAGTGTTTTAATACCTAACAGATTTTCTGGACATGACTTCGTAAGTAACAGATCAGTAGTGCGGGACAATGGACCTACTTCTAGAGTAACTGGCTTAGATATCTCGTTTACAATAGGCTTTCCTGAAAATCCAAGGGAAACATTTCTAGAGCCTGAGAGCGGAGCCCCTGGAACTTCGGCGTGACTGATGGTCGTCCTACTTGCCCCTGTATCAATCAGAAACTTTCTGTCTTTCCCTAGTACTTGTCTATGAACATAGGGACCTTCTTGATCTACAGGAATCTCGATGAGAGGCAAGCCTACCTCCCTCTCTAGGCTGTTTCATGAGTACTGTTGGTATTCTGGATACTCTGTCTGAGCATACTGGTACATCTGCTGTGTAACATGCTGTGTTGCAGCAATAGGCTGCGGTGCTGGAACTGTCTGTTGTGCATTCTGTGGCTGAGAAGTCTGTGAAACTTGTTCTTGTCTAGGCGGACGTGGTCTTTCTTTAGTCTTACCGGTAGCTATATTGTGTTTCAGAACTGCACACTCGTTTATGAAATGACCTGGCTGTTTACAATAATTGCATGTCCCTTTAACGGGAGCTGCAGGATGACTGGCTTGAATCGGACCCCTCTTCTGACTGTCTTGAGGAACAGATTGTGCAACTAGTACTTTCATTTTCGTGTCTTTCATACGTTTTCTCTCGTGTTCTTGCTCTTCTCTGATTCTATTCTGGTGGTACTGGAGCATCTGTAACATCTGGGATGGGGTACTAGCTTGCCATGTACTTTCGACTTTCAAAACTCGATTCTTAACTTGTGGACTTGAATTCTCGACTAATTTAGTAACAAAAAGATGAGGGTATGACTCGCTACTCGTCTTGAGGCCACTGTTTATAATGAAGCATTTCTCAAATCTAGAATAAAAATCACTAGTGTCTTCGTCTTGTTTCTGTTTACAGGCTGATATTGCATCCCAGTCTTCCTTTTTAGTGGTTAATAATCTGGGCAAAACTTGTATTAACAGTTCCGGTAATTCTTTACATTTATCTCCAAGACCGGTACCTGGTACTCGTATCTTATCTTCAGCTTCTAGGACTGCCCAATCGATCTTTTTCTCTCCCACCTCCCAATCTTTTTCCTTGAGTTTCTCGTATACCCCTGCGGGCAACAGGACCTTTAACATTTTAATAATATCTGGATAAGTGTATTCTCCCATACGGAGCATGTCTTTTAATTCTCGGTGGAACCCTGCTGGATCTTTGTCGTGACAAGGAATTAATTTCTTCATCTCTAAGAGTTCCATCTTTGTAATCGGGGTGTAAACAAATACTCTTTGCATTTCACCACCTGCTGTCCTGACTGGGTGTACTTCTCGTAGCGGGTTCTGTCTATCTATGTAAAATGGTTTACTTTCTGGAGGTGAGACATGAACAAAATGCGGGTTCAGAAACATACTATATTTGTGACGCTGTTCTAGAATGACACTAATTAAATCGGTACCTAAACCTTTCCATTTATACTGGAGTAACTCGTTCAGGACATCATGTAACGGACCTGGGTCAGAATGTTGACCCTCATACAATGTGATGAGGTGCTGGATCATATACATACCCACCAGTCGTTGCTCGGCTGGGGGCAATTTCAGAAACATGTGTGCCACTATTTCGTCTGGAAAAGTGGTAGAATCAGTAATCCATCGGACTGCTGATCGAACTAGTTCTTGTTCATGCATAGTACTTAACTCACTATAACCGATTCGTGATTTCAGAATGTGATCGGTAGCTTGAAATACTTGTTCTAGAGAACCTTGTTCCGGTGCTGAATGATGAAAAACTGACTTGCGTTCTAGGCGTAAATGGCGGTCTGGAAATCTAGATTTTCCTACATACGCTATTCTGGCGGGATTCTCGTCCTCTACCTCTTCCGTAGGAGAGTCATTCTCTTTCTCGCTTACTTGTGCTGCTTTACGTTGTTCGTGTAACCTTATTATTTCCTTACGAATTTTCTTGTACATACTCTCTATACTACTGATAGTTCTGTGCTTACCCTCGGCTATATTATCACTCCACCTTGTCAGGATTCTCATTTCGCTCGGATCTTTGGACGGATAATCTTGTTCTCTTATTAAACAATTAATCAGAAACTTTAATATCATGAGCTGGATCTCAGCTTTCCTTTGAGACATGGCTTCACCAATGCTTTCTGGATCATCCCCTGTACGGATGAAACGATATATTCTGTCTAGATCTTTTTTCATATCTGGTAGGGTGTCCAAATATCCGGTCACCCGTCTTACACGTATGGAATATATAACCGTACTATCATCACCTGCGACTGGATCATAGCGGCATTCAGTAAGAGCTCGTCGGATATCTGCAACGGACTTATATTTGGGCGTACGCTGTAACGCACATTCATGTAACTCGACTAACGTTAAACGTTGGTGTGGTGGCGGGGTACCAGGAGGACCTCCTCCTGCGGCCCCTATACTGGAATCGTCGACTGATACTCTTCGTACTGGCGCGGCGGGAAGTTGTAATGTAGGCTGGACCGGGGGTACCGTAGCAGGTACTCCGGTGTCTGGAGGAGCAGGAATGGCATGATTTACAGGGACTGGCGGAACAGGATTTGCATATTCTGGGACTGTGTCGTCCAAATAGGACGAAATAAAAATATCAGCTGCGGTCGGTTTGTGACGTAGCTTGATCGGAACTAATGGTGGCGGAAAATTACTGGATGCCTCCGGGGTCGCTTTTGGCAAGCCCTCGGCAAGAAGAGGATACATACCCTTAATAAGGGCATTCCTCTGTCTGTCTGACTGTTCGGTTTTAACTCGTTCACCTATCTCAATTAGTTCCCTTTCTTGGGCTCGTTCTATGGATTCTCTACTTAATTCTGACTTTCTGATTTCTTTTTCGGTTCTTTTATGAGATTCTTTGCGCCATAACTCGATGGCATCTTTCTGTGACTGTCTGGCTTTCTTTTTCCATAATGCTTCTTCTACTCGCATAATGCACTCGGCATCCCATGTACCCGATACAGGCCATCTATACTTTTCTTCTAACTGTTTGGTGTACTCCACCCATAAATCTAGATATAATATGGCACTTATGCCATGCTTCTGATACATAAAATGACCTGGACTGTCCCTAGGCGGGACAGGAACTGCTTCTTCTAACAGACCTTTTCTAGTTCTTAACTGACGTAGTCTGGAAAATAACGGCATGACTGAACTGTAATCTGGACACAATTACAGTACACAATGAACACGATAATACAATAACGATAATTACACCACTTTCATACCACGACATTAAAATACATGAAGAACATTAAAAATAACAGTTCGAACAGAATACTACCTGGAATACTGAAAACAGAATACATGAATCTTCTCGAGAACAGAACTGACTAGAACAGAAACTAGATGCACTGCTAAAACAGTACGAAACTTACCGGTCTCATAAAGAGACACGTCAGGACCCGCATCCACCGAAGTGGGCACTTCGTTTTGGGATCTGTGTACCACCAAACCCCACGGACCAGAGACAATTAGATTGACCCTGTCTAGATACTCCCCAGCAACGGTACTCACCGGGCAGCAAGAACGGAAGGCCTTGGACTGGACTGGACTGCTTCGACGCCGGACGGACGAACTTCGGACTTCTGTTACGGGTGGGCCTCCGGATACCTCGGACCTTGGACTCTCGGCTTGGGCTCTGGTCGGGACTTGCCGCGTTCCTCCACCGCCTCGTCTGGATGCTGGACCGCAACCTCCGTCTCCTCCGTGGGCCTGAGGGATACTTGAAGCAGAAATATCTGCCGGTGCGCAGAAGAGTTCCGTCACGGCTGCAGAGGGTCAGGGGGCATACGTTACGTGGCTTCACCGGCGCGTGGGGAAAGGGCAAGTCCCTGTTCGGGCGCCATTATGTGGTATATAAATAAATAATACCGGATCTAGGTTTGACTGGACATAGCAATAACGGATAGCTCAATAAATAAGAGTCAAGATTCGAGGTAGTAGGAGTTTGCAGGTTTAATACAGCATAAAGGACAGGAACAGGACAACCTGCACAGGAATAGGATGGCAGCGCTGCCTGGGACAGGATTGGACTGGCGTAACATTTAATAACAGTGCACAAGCATATATACTAAAACAGTTGCATTACAATACATACGATAGGCGGAGCAGTGGGTGTGGTCAATAGCAGTCGCGAAAGATAAGGGTGAAAGTGGGTGTAACAGGAGGCGTATACATAGACATGTGATGTAAACGTAACAGAATATGTCATAAATGGGGCGGAAACATGGAGGGGGCTACCCAAGGAGCCGGGACCTCTAACCTAATGGTGCACACAAACTGACAATGACGTGTTACTAGGAGAAGCTGGGGGCTATGACTTCTGTACTAGGAGCAGAGACTGAAGTCTGGAGAGTCAGGGCGACATGTGCCTAAACACTATCTAGTATCTGATGTTTAGAGAACATGTTGATAGAATCCAAAAGTTATCGGGGTAAAGGCTAACAGACTCTAGGACTGGTGCATACATTATTCTACATGTAGTGCGTGTTGAAGAATATTAAATGACCATTAATACAGTATTTCTCTTACATGGAGACGTAAAGGCTAGACGATGACGGAAACTATTGATGCGATTCAGTAGCTTAGGAATGCAGGGAAGGAGGGCTGGACTGATAACTAGAATCATAACATACTCTTGGCAGACTAGTAGGCAGAGCCAGGCCGAGCCGGGCACTGTGAGGCAGGAAGTAAGTGAAGGGTCAGGAACACAGGTGGGGGCTGTATCGCTCCTCAGCGAGGGTTCAGGAGACAGGAGCTGAATCTGGTGTCCGGGCCCTTTTGAGGCCTAGAAACGGGGACTTTTCAATGAAATAACGTGCACACTGGGAAACGTGGCAACGTAACTTTACATAGGCCTGATATTCATAGTATTCACGAGAACTGGAAACTGACATACTAGAGATGGACACAACTGTAATTGCGTCTTTAATTGATCATGGGGAAATACATATGCATATTAATCATGCACACATAACATAGGATGGGGAACACGTAGGGACACAGAACATGGCAAAATTTACTTTTCCACAATTCCCTCAGCACCCGGATACCCGGAGGGGTGAGGAGCAGTGCTTTGTAAATTTGAAATGGATTGATTGAGGAGGTACAGAGATTCATTGCTGTACTCTGTCTTAGGGTTGAGTACTATCGCACCCTCTTTATCAGCTGGTTTGGGTTAATATTATTAAATGTCAGTGACTGCCACTCTGCTATCAACATATTGTTGTAAGGATGTATTTGCTTTCATTCCTGGATTGACATGTTTTTTAGGACTGCCTTAAGTAAAGTGTATACTTATAGGCCAATCGTACGGGGCTGTGCATACAATAGGAAGTTTTTTTAAAGAAATTTCATGTTCCCTCATGAACTACTGTGGGTGATTAATATAGGTGCATTTAAGTTAAATCTTATGGAAAAAATGGTTGAGCTCATTCCATATTTCATCATATAGTTTAGAAGGGATGAATCCCAGTCCTCAATTCCTTTTTAGAGAAGGAAAAGCTTGGGAATGTCACCAAGTTTAAGTTTGTTGTTGAATCCCTTGTGGTCCGTGCACTTGCTTCAAGTCACCATTCGGGACCCCTATTTCCATGGGACCGCATACCCTTTCTCGTTTTTGTCTCTGCGTTTCACCTGTCCTAGAAAGTCTTTCGTACTTGGCTCATGCAATGTTGAGTGAAGCTCTGTTGCCGGAATCAGCCTGGTCAAAAGCGCCACTGGAATTTTTCGGGCCTTGTCACGGTTTCTCAACTTATAACAGTTGAAGGTACAGATTAGAAGGGATGAGTCCCAGTCCTCAATTCCTTTTTAGAGAAGGAAAAGCTTGGGAATATCACCAAGTTTAAATTTGTTGTTGAATCCCTTGTGGTCCGTGCACTTGCCTCAAGTCACTATTCGGGACCCCTATTTCCATGGGACCTCATACCCTTTCTTGTTTTTGTCTCTGCGTTTCACCTGTCCTAGAAAGTCTTTCGTACTTGGCTCATGCAATGTTGAGTGAAGCTCTGTAGCCGGAATCATGCCTGGTCAAAAGAGCCACTAGAATTTTTGGGGCCTTGTCACGGTTTCTCAACTTATAACAGTTGAAGGTACAGATTTAAGATGTGGGGTTCCGTTTGGTATTACATTTCTTTGTGTGGACTGGTGGTTACATGTAAATTACCATAATGGTAGTTGGTATCCTGGAAATTGCTGTACTTCTTTATTACGGTTGGTTATTTTCGTGGTGGTGAGAAGATCTATGAACTGGGACATCTGATCGTTAACTTCATACAATCCTTTCTTGCAGTTAGCGAGAGAAACGGAGGCTTTTATACTTCGTTCTTTTGTTGTGATTTTAATCTGCATTTTGCCTGACAGATGCTTTGCAATGTTAACATTAATTTATATTTCCTCTATTGCTGTATATTGCTCCACTGGCCGCCCTAGAACCATTGATTATAGAGCAGTCTCAAAATAAAGCAAAGATCCAGTGCAAAACCACCATCTCAGTTCCTGGATTAGATTAGATGCATTGCCTGTGGATTGTCCTATCTGGACTGTATAGGATAGGTGCTCTTGAGTAAGGAGTAAGAGTGGGCATGGAAAATGCAAGGTGTGGCCGGCACAGGTAAAAGCAGTGGGTGATGGGGTGGGGGCAGAGCGGGATGGGGGGCGGGGTCTCAACAGACGATGGGATAGGTAAAATTAAATTTAAAAAACCATAATAAATCCACTTACCTTGCACTTGCCGCATCGCTGATCCCCGTCGTCTGTTGACTATACCTGCCCCGCCCCCTGCTCTTACCTGTACTGGCCGTTCTTGCTGTAAGCTCCGATAAATGATGATAACATTTGATAGGCAGACAAAAAACTAGGTAGGAACCACTGTTTGCAGTTCTTGTGATTTGTGAGGCTCTCCCTGGACCATAGCTTGTTGGTCAGGAAGAACCATTCAAAGGGCCTGAAATACACACACTTCTGTGGTTCACCTGTGGTATGAATAATGACCCTTTATTAAAGTTCAAATTCGCTCTGCAGGCTGATTGAGAAAATTGGCATATTTTGTTTATTTCACTACATTTTTCAACCTACCACTGCTAATTACACTTTAGGAGTTTAAAGATAATTAAATACCAGCTTAGCATCTCCCACTGTTACTAAAGTTAACAAAACCTTTCCAAATTAGCTTGGTCCAAGTTCCTAGGGGTATTTGCATCGCTGAATTAGGGGCACACACATTGTAACATTACTGTTTGTATTAAAAACATGAACCTGCACTCATTAATCTTTTTACTCTAGGAACTTTCCCTTTGAGTTTTAAATCTCAATGATGCTCAGAGGACTCTTTGCAAAGATCCATAAACATTCAGAAAATAATATCCCATTAGTAAACCTCATTTCACTGCCTTTATTAAAAACCATTTATTTTGTGCAAAGTCTTGAAAGTGGGTGAAAACTCTATGGCCATGATTACGGGTATAGGTGCTATTTAGCCCAGCTGATAAACAACAATACCATGGGATACTTTAGTTTTCAGGTGCAATACATAGCCCCTATTTAGAGTTTATGGGGAATAACTTGTGGATTTTGGTGTTTAACGCACCTGAATCCGCATGATCGGGTAAATACTGTGTGCTTTTCTCCTGTTAAAATTTACATACTTTTAGGTTTTTAATTCATTCGATAATTACTGGGCATGTTAAATACCTTTTAAGTTGTAATTAAAACCCATGCATTTTAGGGTTTATTCATGGATCGGAATACACCGAGCACATCATAATACGGTCCAATGTCAACCACATCATATTCCGGCCCAATATGGACTGGCTTCTACACCTAAGATTTGAAAAGGAACTCTGTGAGCCCTCCAAACAGTGAAATCTAAGTTTGAGCCATCTTTCTATTAAAATGTTTAATATAAATTAATTATTATATCACAAGCAGAGAGATCCAGTGCATTAGTGGGTTTGTGCCAGCCCTTAATTATTCGTAAAATCACAAAACGCCGTGACACCTCAATGTTTCACTCACTAAGTTACTTGGCAGCACATGAAAGAGAGAGACATATTGATCTCCTAGATAGCGCAATCTATTTTTCTCCCAGATTTTTTGGTCAATTCCAAGAATTGGACGAGGATGGCTCACTCACATAAGGTATTTAACACAACAGTGGCCCTTAGTGAAGAAAAAAAATGAACAAGGGAGAAATAAATATATACCCGATCAGTGCTGTATTGTTAAAAACGTATCCAGCCGGACAGAGGTTCAATGTTTAATTAAGAGACAGTTTCTTAGGATTCAGCACACAAGGATACTGAAAGTGGGACACAAGCCTGTGTCCTACTACAAAGACATTAGGACATACAATTCGGGAAACATAAAAGGGGAGGCTTCAGGCAATGCTCACGGTTTGTTTTCTAAACAAGTAGGTAATTAAGCAAACAAATCCCAAGGAACGACTCTACATAAACAAATAGTGACATGAAAAGGGTATGTATGAGAAGTTTTAGGTGTCGACAAGGTTTCGATCCGAGAGAACAATACAAGGATCATCTTCAGAACATTAAATATGCATGCCTGTAATTACATGCCAGCAAGGTAATTGATGCAGTAGTGGTGATCAAGATGGCATGGTTCAAGGCAGGTTAGTGCCCCGAATGGTTGGAAGGCGAGGACCTTGGCCAGTAATGGAGGGTGGGTTGGCCTCGAGGGCGGGTTGTGTCCGGAACGGTATCCTATGATTCCGAGTTTGCAAGGGCAAGTGATAGTCATCCCAAGCGGAGGAGCCACAGCTGTGTGCTTGTGGCGGCGGGATCGCTTTAGGCCGGAATTATGGCGTGTAACTTCGGGGGTCTGCTTCCTGGATGGAATGTAATGAACGTAATGTGACATGCTTCATCATTTGGCACCTCGCCCCACCATGGTAAAGTGGTACTACCAGGGTGGACTCCACTTCAGGCTGGGGCTTACCTGAGGGAGTTCTTGGATATTTCTTATCTTTTCTGGATAGTACTCTGATCCCGTTCGCAAGTTAAAAATACCTTAAGATAAACCACAGATGTATCCTTTTTTTCAGATGGTATCCTAGGTGTATTAAAATGTTACTAAAGGGGTAACTTTAGAAGGAATGTTTGGGTGTAATGCCCACTCTGCATCTCTGTGTTGTTAAGAGGTATATTATACCTCTGTATTACGGGTAACTATTTTTGCAGACGTGTTTTTGCCTATGGTTGGCCTATTCACTGATGGAATTAATCAGGGCTGCCTCTGTCAGTCCCAATAGTGCAAATAGTCAGTGTACAGTGCCCATAAAGAAAAGTATTGGGTGATGTGAGAGGACCTACCTCTCACAGCAGGCTTTTTGTATTTGGAATAACCTAATCTTATAGCATTACTTGCGACATGGTCTGTTCAGGGTGGGTCTCTCCTGCAGTCACACTTTCGTCAAGGATGAGTAGCCATGTGTGTCCTACCAGCACCCGTTCGAACAGACGTATGGTTATAAATTAATAACATTAGTGTTAGACCTAGCATCCTTGGTGTGGTTCACGCTTAACTTTTTGCCTGCATGATCTCCTTGTTTGCTGACGTTGTTGCTGGTTTTAGGACTCTATGCACTTTAACTCTGCTAACCAGTGCTAACATGCTTCTGATCTCTGCTTAGAACATGGTTAAATTGTTTGATACCCAATTGGCTTATTTAATTTACCTGTAAGTCCCTAGTAAAGTGGCACTACCTGTGCCCAGGGCTGGTAACTTAAATGCTACCAGTAGCCCACAGCACTGATTGTGCCACCCACTTAAATGTCTCAGGTCTGCCTTCCAGCCTTTGTGTGCCATTTTAAACTGCCATTTCGACCTGACAAAATAAGTATTTTGCCGGGCCTGATCCTTCATTTGTAATACATAGAAGTCACCACTAAGGTAAGACCTGGACAATCCAATGGGCAAGGTGCAGTGTATTTAAAAAGTGAGACAAGTACTTTTTAGGTTTACATGTTCTGGTAGTAAAAAAACTTCTAACTACATTTTTCACTACTGCAAGGCCTAAATCTTCCATAGGAAAACATTGGAGTTAACTTATTAAATTTTATAAGTGTAATTTCCAATTTGGAACAGGTACCCAGTTTGTTTGGTGTCGTTGGAATTGCGATGGATAATTCTAACTTATGGTGAAGTCAAATTTTGAAAATCCCTACTTTTAGAAAGTTTACTTTTTCCTATCTTAGCCATTTGGTGCCTACAGCCTTTCTGTGGGACACATGGCTGGGTGTGGGTGACAATTGGGCTTTGTGCAGTCCTCCTAGACAGCAACACACAATGGGGAACTTAAGTGTTTCTGGTTGTGCAATCCCTGCAGGATTGTACAGATCAGCTGGACCCATCCCTACTTAGACTTGAAGAGGCTGTGTTCGCCCCCCTCCTCTGGAGCCGGGGCAGGGAAGGCAGGGCATCTGTGCCCTTCAAAGTCAAACCTCTAGAAGCTTCTCCGCACTTCAAAGGCACATATGGGAATAAGTACTGGGCCTCAGACATCACCACTTCAGTACACCACTGGACCTCTAGATACTCTGCCAGGCAGAAGGACTGCTGTGCTGCTGAAAGGTCTGCCACTTTGCAGGACTACTGCTCAGATTTACTGCTACCCTGCTGTGCTGACCTCCTGCCTGAATGAGAAGGACTGAAACTGCATCTCTTGAACCCAGAAGCCAGAGTAACTCCAAGGGTTAGTTGACTGGCCTATTGATTTGAAGTCTCATAGGCTTCCAGCCTCCTGGCACCTGCATCCGGACTCTACCAACTGTGAGTCTACCCTGTCAAGTGGTGTCACTCGAGTCCTGGACCTTTGGAAGTAGGCTTAACATGCTCTGCCAGCCTCTGTGGAACCAGCAGAACCCATGCATCTTCTCTGATGTGCTGTGCAAACCTGAGCAGAACTGACGCATTGTAGCTGTTGCGTGGATTGGACCCATCTCAAAGTCCTGCATCTCCTCTTCAGACTCATCGGTACCGCCTTTGCACAACGCAATCCTCAGCGCAGGCCCTCGCATCCCTCATCAACAATAGCCTAGGTGATGGACTCTGCCTCACTGCTCCTGAGAAGCAATGCATCGCCCCAAATATGTGCCCCATTCCTGATGCTGGACTACACATCGCAAGCCCCTTTAACTGGCTCCCTGCCAACACAGGTCCTCACATCACAGCCTTGCGGAAACGCGGAACCATTGCGTTGCTTGGGCTGTGTGACTCATCTTCAACGTGGATCCTCACAAGCTCCATGTTGTAATTTGTTTAGGCTTGTTGTTTTGTTCCTTCTGGAATCTGACTGCTGCACGATTCCACTGGATATGTTTTGAACAGCTAATATTCTGTGCTGGTCAGTTGAGTACTGTCCAAGATGGATCTGGGCCGTTGCTAGATGGTGCTTAAATAAAGCATCTTACCTCCTCTTATTATGCTGTCTATGGAGTGATTTACAACACCAAAAACACATAATTACAATAGAGGGTCCTAGGGATATCATATTTAACGACCAAGTAGTCTCCAATTCCCAACTAAGCACAGAAACAACAACAGAGGGGACTGCCGGTCCATGATCATTGAGACCAGAGGCAAAGGGATAGAGGATCATTAAATACAGAGCAATATAAATTCAGCTTCACTGCATTGAGATGAAACCCATCAGCCCACCACACTGGCGGAGCATCGTCATCTGGGAATTAATTTGGTTATATGAACTAGTGCAGCCCATACCTTTCCAGGGGGAACCAAGCTGTACTTAATCCAAAGCCAGTGATCAATCCGACCAACATGAAAGCTCAAATAGTGTTGCTGATAATTTGCAGTGCAAGAAGAGGTGAATGTGAAAATTAAAAATGACTACTGGGATACAAAAATGAATTTAATAGAAACTATCCTAATGTCAAGATTAAAAAACAAGCCGATAGTTTGAAAAAATAACTATCTATAGCAATAGGACATAGGTCGACATGTTTCAGCCTTAAAGGTAACAATAACCTGGCTTTCGTCAGGACCAAAAGCGATGTACGCTACTTCAAAAAATACTACAAGAAATGTCCAAGAAAGCCAAGCCAAAGGGGAGGTGGCTTCCGCCAGGGGTGCGACAGACAGAGCGGGGCCTCATTTACCAAGCAGTTGCCGGGTGAGGTGAGGCGTACTCCCCCAAAAATGTGGGAAAGAAAATGCACCTCCAGTGAAAATGGAAATGTATGTACATCTCGGAACAACAGGTTCTGGTAGGGTGTAGCGTTTTCCACTATACTTTTTTTTCACACATTTCTTGTAGTATTTTTTGCAGTAGCGTAAATCTCTTTTGGTCCTGACGAAAGCCAGGTTATTGTTACCTTTAAGGCTGAAACATGTCAACCTATGTCCTGTAGCTGACCCATCGGTCACAACTAACCTCCCTTTGTGTGTTGCTGTCTAGAGGGAATGCACAGAACCCAGCTGTCACCCATACTAGATGGGTTTTTGGAGACAGGCAACATACACATTCAACATTTAAATCCTGTCAAAACAAATAAGAACAATCAAATAAAAAAAATAAACAAAACATTAATACCAACTGTGCACTTAGACATTAGACAATTACAAACCAATAAACTGACAACACATAAAAAGGCAAGGAATGGCCAGTCCTTCAATTTTACACAGAACAATTTACACAGAACAATTTTACACAGATTATTTACAATTCATGAACGTGCAACCTGACAAAGACACCTAGTCATACAAGATCTAAATACAATAGGCTGATTGCCCTGTCTGCACACTGTATTACTCTTTAGTTCAAAACAAGAATTGTGGCTACCTGAGTCAGGTCGACGCGTTGCGAAACCCCTATTTTCTAATAGGGTTCTCCTCAGGACCAGGACTAGGTCGAACAATACAACATTATTCCACAATTTGAGATGGGTGCAATGAAAGTGACCTTTGGGTGGTGCTTTAACCGCTTTTTAAATGGAAATTTCTCACATATGAAGGATGGAACGACCGTCGGGCTTCCTAGGGTAAGGGGACATGTAGTTTTACGATTTGATGCACCTCAGGCAGGTTAAAATTGCCTTTACTACGTGCTGTGGAAGGTGACTATTTGCTTATCTTATCTTCAGGTGCTTCAGGCGGAGGGAAGCTTCTGGTAATTCATGCTGAATTAGACCGCTTGAATTGAATTTCAATCTGGGGCTCTTTGTCAGGCACAAAGCGGGTAGATATACATTCCGGCAGAGTGAATAATGAGATCTGCAGCTTCGGTAGTTGGAGTATCCCTCGAAGCCCTCACGTTTCTGACATCTGAACAATACGTAAGCAGCTCATTTTAAATGTTGAATGTGTATGTTAAAAAATGAACAAATTGTCAAGTTGTAATAAAAACACCAAACCACTTTTAGTTGTCAAGGTGGATTTTGCATATATGGCATACATTTGAGTTACACACCCAAACACCCTGTTTTAAATCTTTCTAAAAGTGGCATTTTCAGAACTGCAATTTAAAGTCTGACCTTACCATAGGTGGTGATTTTAATTTATGAGTCCCGAGACAACAAACTTGAAAAGTCTTTCCTCCACAATTGGGAATTACACTTATAAAATGTAATAGGGTAATCCCAATGTTATCACATGGGAGCGATAGTACTTACAGTAGTGAACAATGAATTTGGGAGAGTTTCACTATCCATGCATTTAAAACTTAAAAGCACATGTCCTGCTTTTAAAATACTTTGCACCCTGCCCTCTGGGTTACACAGGGCCTATTTTATGTGTGACATATAGGTATAAAAGGGGAAGCTTTAGGCATGACAAGAGGTTTATCCTAATAGGTGGAAATGTCAGTGTAAACTGCACATACAGGCTCTGCAATGGAAGGCCTGAGCCATGATTAGAGGGCTACTTAAGTGGATGACAAAATGAGTGCTGCAGGCCCACTAGCAGCATTTCATTTACTTGCCTTGAGCATATGTAGTGCACTTTACTAGGGGCTTATAAGTTAATTAAATATGACAACTGGGGGATGACTCAATATTACTATGTTTAGGGGAGAAAGCACAAGCATGTGAGCACTGGCTAGCAGTAGTAAAGTGCACAGTGACCTAAACCAGAAAAAACAAGATCAGAAAAATTAAGGAGGTAGGCAAAAAGTTGGGGGAAGACAATGCTAAGGCAGTCAGGTCTAACAATTCCCCAAGCTAACTTATTGGCTTCTGTCTCTGTAACTGTATGGAACAACAAAAAGTGGATTTGATGCAAAAGGTAGCTGTGATATGCCATGAGTCCTGGGACATAAAAAATCATGTCATCAAGGTACATTTTCAGTGAAATCATGGTCACTGCCAGGTAGTTCATCGTGTGTTCAAAAGTAGGGCTTGTAATTAGTATAGTTGATTCCTCCAAGGGAACTTGTAAATGTCTGGTGAGTTTGAAAGTGAGAATTGTTATTTAGGCATCTTTTGGGTTCAGCTGCATTATCTACTTGTGTTACAGCAAAATATTCCATTGAAGGCTGCTGTCCATCTTAAAGTTCTTGTTAAAAAGATAACTATTTAAGTCCTTTAACCCCTTCCATGCTGATGACGGCCCCCGGCCCTCATGCACTACGGTGGGCGTGTGCTGATGACGGCTGGGGGCCGCCATGAAACCCGCCCACTTAGTAAAAGCGCCACACAGGCGCAGAATCGCGGCCGCCCCCAAGTGGTTAACCAGTCCTTTAAACATTTTGACCAGTTTCAAAATGTTGTCTTTCTTTTTGACACGAAAACGACTGCTGATAAATCCATACAGCAGTAGTGTGAAATAAATATCATCCATTATAACAGCAATTTATAAATCTGAGTTTGACTGTTACTAGGAAAATCCATGCACCATTGATTAAAATGACATTCTGAAAACTCTATTTAGAAGCCCTAAATCATTTACAACACCCAAGTGCATTGTGTAAGTCATGCAAACTGTGCATAAAACTCCTCTTATGCCTAAAGAATTAAATTTGTCACATTTAATATGAGGTGTTACTACAGGGATGTTCTGGTGCTTAAAGAGCTGCGGGGGAATGTTGGCAAGTACTTTAAAAGGGTGCCTTATTTTTTCTAAAACTAAGATATGCATCACTGATGCAGAAATTCATAGAGAAGATCAAAATTAACCCTGGGCGTTGAACTCCGCGCCGCTTGCGGAGTTTGCGGATTTTTATGCACTCCGCATTACGTGGAGCTTGCGTTGTCACGGAGCAGAATTTTTTCCTCGCTTGCATTGGTCAACGTCGAGTTGGTGAGCGCGAGCGGGGAAAATCAACCTCCAGCGAGATTTTTCCCCATTCGCGATCATCAACATCAAGTTGGCCAGAGCATGCGTGGAAAATCAACAACCGGGCGAGATTTCTCAATGCAGGGGGGTGGTAAGGTTTCTCAGTGCAAGTAGTCGCGTTTGCTCGCGACAGCTCGCGTTGTGAAACTGCCCATTTATGTTGAGAAAGCTGCTGCTCAGGTAAAAATCTACTCAAGCAGCATAAAAGGAAAGCAGGGACCGCTTGCCCTGTTCATGGTGACGTTGGCAATGATTGCCCAGTGTTTACAAGTATCCGGCACTGTGCAATCAACACAAATGGTATTTTTCTGTTTTACTCCGCCGCTTGCGGAGCTCCGCGTAGTGCAGCGGAGTTTTTTTTGCACTTTGCGGAGTTCCACATAGTGCAACTCCGCGAACTTCACCCAGGGTTAATCAAAATACATTCACAACTTTATTTATTTAAAACTAATTTGTTTCATTTTAACTAGTTTCATCCACCTAGTCTAAATAATAGTTTACTTTTTTCTCAACTTCTTAGAGTGACGTGAATTGTGCCAAATGAAGAATGAGGTGCTAGAGGCCAGCATGCCATTAGTGTGCATATGAGTGTTTGTCTTATTTATTTATATAAATAGTTTTTTATAGCGCAAACATAGTGTGAGTAACATACTGCTTTACAAATTTACTGAGAGGGTATGCTTTACAATGTTCAGAGAGCAGGGGAGATAATCAAGGGGACTAAAACCAATAAAAAAACAGTATCCTAGTCAAGAAAAGTGCATTGGGTATCTTAGGATCTAGGAAAGAAATGTGTTCATAAGGATTACTTTGACTTCTTTCTTGAAGGATGTAGTTGAGGGATTAATTCTGACTTCAGGGGGCAAGATGTTCCAAATTCTTCGGCAATCCCAGAGAAAGATCAGTTGTAAGTTTTCTACTTGTGGAATCTCTGAGGTTTCAGGAGTGGTCTGCTGGAGCTCCTGGATGATCTGAAGCCATAGAAAGTTCAAGCTTCTGAGCAAGATATCTAGGAGTTTGGAAGTGGAGGGCGTTGTCATGTTGGCAATTTCTAGCTGGATTCTTGCTTCGAAAGGGAGCCAGTTGAGGGATTTCAGATCTTGGGTGATGTGGTTGTTTTTTTGAGCCTGTGATGAGCCTTGCAGCAGAGTTGAGAGAGGCCCTCAGGGGAGCTAGTTTGGATCTGGGCAGGCCAGAGAGGGTTGCACTTTGATAGTCCAACATGGGAATCACTATGAGTTGCACTGCATGCTTGAAACCATTGAGCGGGGGTTTAATTTTCTTAGAATATTCATTTGGTGATTAGCTCCTTTGGTGGCATCACTGATGTGTTTCTGCATGTTGAGATCTTGTTGAGAGTTAATCCCAGTTGTCTCTGAGTCAATGACATGGAATAAAGTTGAGGGCTGTTAGCTGTTTCTACCATTCTGTAATGACAGGTGACTGATTGGATGGGGTAATTCAAAGGAATTTAGTGTTTTGAGTATTTCGTTTCAGGTGATTGGATTCTAGTCAATTTTGAGTTTTCTGTAGAGTTTTGTTGAGGGAACTGATGTCTTCTGGGGTGGAGACTTTTGAATAGAAGATTATTTTGTGATGTTGGGGTTGCCTTAAATATTGAAGATGGTTTTCAAATCTTTGAGAAAGATTGAAGCCCTGATGAAGCTAAGAAATATTTATTAAACGTGTTAGCTCTGATTTTCTTTAAAAAATGTTTTAAAAAAAGATGAAACAATATAACAGGTTATCTTGATGTGATTTTGTGGTACTATTTAGGTGAAGTAAAAGTAGATATAGACACTTGGAGGCCGATTATGATTGCGTTTTTTCCGCATCCGCTGCGGAGCCTTCAAAGACCCCCCGCCAGATTAGGATGCTTGGGGGTCATGAAGACCGCCCGCCGCTTTTCCGCCGCGGTCGCCTTCCAACTGCGGCGCAAATGCTCTAACATGTCTGGCGGTGTCTATCAGACACCGCCAGGCATATTAGGATGTCTGCAGTTCCATGCCTTTCCACGGCGGCATTTCCGCCGTGGAAAGGCATACGGACTTTTGTTTGGGGGCCCGTTGCGGGCCCCCAGGGGTGAAGGGGGGGTGGTGGTTGCACATGGGGGGTACCTATGGTACCCCCCCTGCCTTTGCGTGCACGAAGCGGCAGGCACCGCGCCGTGCCTGTCGCTTTGTGCATGCAAATGCACTGCTTTCATTTTTTACATTGCGGCGGGTGCTGCTTCAAGCAGCACCTGCCGCAATGTAAAAAATACAGGATGTGACCGCCAGGGTGGCGGTCACATCCTAATTTGCACGGAGGGACCGCCGCTGCCCCTGCTGACGGTCCCTCCTACTCTGGGGTGGCTGACGGACGCAGGTCCATCCGCCATCCTAATCGGCCCTTAAGGCCTTAATTATGATGTTGGGTATGGGAACCAACCGACCGTAGGTTGGTGGTTTTGAACACAGTATTATGATGCTACCTCGATGGTGCGGTCGCAAAATCCCATTTCTTTCTGGGAGCTTCTGTAAATCCCTGAAGCATGTAGCAGGCACCTCATGTTGCCTGCCACACTGTGCAGCAATTTACAGGGGGGGTATCATAGGTTTCAACAACCTGAGAACCCTGAGGGATGGGCACCCAGGGTCACTTTCCCATAGGCTTCCGTGTCAGAAAGCCCGACGTGGAAAGCCTGTCAGATATCAACATCATAATCTTTATGGCTGAAAACACATTAAGTAAGGGATTATGTGGTGGTTTCCAACTGCCATCGGAAGCCAGCCAGAATGTCGGCCAGTTTAATATCCGACCACCTACATTGTAATTAGACGGTCGGACTTTAAACCATGTGTGTTGGTCAAAAAGCCTCAGACTTGCAGTCAGAGGCTTTCCCACCTACATCCTTAGGAGGCCCTTAATTCCTCTTTTCTTAATTTTTTAATTCCACACTTTACACTTTGCAGAGCCATTTTTCACTGGCCGAGTTTGCTTCCAGTTACCTCATAGATGTTTTGTGATATTGCAACCAATTTGAGTTGGGTAGCTGAGGGTTAATCAAAATTTCACACTTAACATGAAATATACATATTCTTTAACCTTCCAGGTGACTTCCTTAAACCAATACGTGTAGTGAGACTTGATTTTTCTTTTATTCCTTTATTTTATTCCTTTCTGGAAGGAAGCTATAATTTTGGGACTGTAAATTCTCCTTCTAAAATGTGTTCCTAGGAGATTACTAATGGCGGGCACTGTCAGGTTACATATGAGGTACCACCATTCAATGTCTCATTTGCCAGTTATATGTCTTGATGTGATTCATTCTGGAACAGGTTTGTTAAAGGTGTATGGTGGATCTAAGCCACAGATAAGTGGATTTCGGATGCATTCATCATACTATTGATGAATGCATCCGACTTGGACAAGCCTTGGCCCTATGGATTGTTTTGACTTCTGATTTTGGGTAGAGACATTGACATCCCTGTTACAATTTATTTTCAACAACATATGGTAAACCATGTGTGGCTTTAAATGCTTTCTTTTTATGCAGAAAACGGATTGGAGGCCAGCTTGAATGAGACCAGGAATTTCAATTTATTAAATCTAATCTTAGGTAATTGATGCTTGAGGACATTTTAGCTCAATCAATCAATCAGGAAATTGTAAGCGTGCTACTCACCAGTGAGGGTCTCAAGGCGCTGACGGTGGGGGGTACAGATCTGTTTAGCCGAAGAGCCAGGTCTTGAGGGTCTTCTTGAAGGTGTTCAGGGAGGGGGCGAATCTGATATCTGCCGGTAGTTCATTTCAGGTCTTGGCTGCAATGTGAGAGAAGGATCTTCTGCCTGCTCTGGCTCTGTAGATGCGCGGGGTTTCGGCCAGTGCGAGGTTGGAAGATCAGATAGGTATATATGTTTTTAATAGCAATCATATAAGTGTGCTATAAATGTGTACTTCCATCAGTAAAGCCATAACTTACGTCATAAATATCAAGCTTCGAAATCTAAATAGCTATAGAAAAATTGGTGAAAATGGTTGGTCAAACACATTCAGGCCACATGTAAGTGCTACAGTGTGGCATGCCAGGAAGTTCAAGGTTGTGATATGAAAAAGCCCCCAAGTATCCAAAGCTCCTGTCTGACTTGTGCCTCAAGTACAGTGGGTCAGGTACTCAGGTTGCAACAATAGCAATGGCAGATTTGTTCAGTGTGAATACATTGCCTGCTTTTCCTCACTGAACATGTTCTGCAGTAGCAACTACTAGAGAAGCTTGAGGTTAATATTTGGGTTTCATCAAGCCCTTATGGTGATTGACCTTTAGAAGGTGGCAGATGGTAAGTGTTGAGAGACACTCTAAAAGGAGGGAATCATAGCTGAACCAAGAGGAAGAGTAAAGAGGAAAATAGAGGTGGGCAAGATACTGAGAGGATTTGTCTTTTGGGAAGATGCAAACCTATGAAGTGTGCGTAAAGGTTAACATAGTCTGGTACAGTCCATTGATATAACTGACACCACTGATCTTGAACAAAGTGCGCAGAGACCAACTAGAGAAGCAACTCGCTGTTATATCCGCACATTAAGAACATCTGTGAAAAGGCTCTTCCACTTTGTGCCTTGTGTTGTGCATTGCCATGATCCTAGGGGTCGTATTAAGGCCAACATCTCTTTGCAGTGCATTCCTCTTTTGTCAGGCTTTGGGCAGTTGTGAAATGTTTTGGTGAGCTACAATCTGTTGTTATTACTTGTCCCACCAGTTGCTCTGTTCTCTGTGATTTCAAGTCATCAAAGTGATCAGAAATTGTACAGGAGTAAGGTCTATTGATGATAGGTCAATGCCATTGTTTGCTAAGGCCCCTAAAATGGTGGACTCTGGACAAGGGGTACAAAAAATCTATGAGATTGTGGCCCAAAATTGGGTGCAATAATTGTTGGTACATTGGTGGTATAAAACCACTGACCGTGGTTTTCTTTACAGCACTACATGTGTACAAGTATGCAAGTGGAGAATAGGGTTAACAGGGACAATCTTTTACCATCTGAAGCAGCGTATGCAGACAACTTTCTCATCGGTGGGTCAGAGGAGAAGGTGGTGAAAACCCCTGCAAGAAATCCAAATGTATTTTTTATATCTCTACACGAGAGAAACCAAAAAAGAATATAGTCTACAAGAAAAGGAAAGGCATACCTCCATACTGTGAGACCTAGAAAAATTGACTTAGAACCCAAAGACTTTCATGGGTGCTTGACTTCAGACATCAGAGTTAATACTTTGAGTGGGACCTTCTAGAAAGAGAGACTGGATGGGAGAAGTAAGGTGTAAGCAACACAATAATAAACCAGGAAAGCCAGAAGGTGATTGTTCTCCAGATTGTCTAACTGACTGAAAGACCGTGAACAAAAGTCACCATAACCATAGTTCATCCTCCCTATGAGGTGTTAGACCTTTAATGAAATTCCAAAAGTCTCATGTTCAAAGATTAAGAGAGAGAGAGTCTTAAAATGCCCAGGTCAGAATCTTTTTTTACTCTCCTTTCAAACAGTAAACTGCTGAACACAGATGACTGAGACAGAGCTCCTGAGGCTATATCATTGCAACCAAGCACCGACTGTACACTGTAGGAATACAGAATGTCAACCTGAACACTGAAAATTGGCTTTAAAGACCACCACCCACCAAAGGAGATACATTCTCACCACTGACCAAGATGCTACAGATAGCAGCCCAGGTGTTCCACCTATAGTTAAGACTGACTACAGGAAACATAAGTGGCAAATGTACAAAGCCATTGGTGCGCTCTACTAACAGACATAGTTACCGACTTTGGAACTGGGGAAAGCAGGTTAGAGTACCTGCCTCAGACCAACATCCTGTGGTTGTGGGCAAACCAATCAATCTCCCCTGAATCTGAAAAAATGGATCTGACCTTTTGTGATGTAATATACTGCTCATGTGATGTGCTCTAATGCCAAATTTGTGCTATATAAAACTGCAAAAAATATATTTTGGAGCAAACTAAGAGCTAAATATTACATTGTCATGGAAGGTGATGATGATGTTTTCTCATGCATAATCATTACTCAAATTGAGCTCAACTTTTAGTTAAGCCTTTTAAGTGTGTTTACTGGTGTGAACTGAACTTTAAGTTTATGGATTTGACAGTGACGTAGCTAGACCATTTGCTGCCTCTGGTGGTCCCTGCATTTGCCGCATTAAGAGTAGGGGGAGGCCGCCACCCCCAAAACCCGTGCCATTTGGGGTGGACCAGATCCCCAACCCAGCCCCTTTACTAGACCACTGTAATTTGAATGCAATTTCAATCCGCATTTAAAACTGAAGATACACTGATATTTATCCAATTGGAAAGCACATATGTGTCCATACCAGCCATGGTGTGTATGTTATTAGCTTTATTGGCCAAATCCACCAAACGTGATAATCTTGAGATACTGTCTGATGGTAGTTTGAAATCTGTTGCATTTGGAAGGATTAGCGAAATGGCAGCAAAATCTCAGAACATACCCAATTAGTGAGACAGTGTAAACCTCAATATCCTTCTATGTCACATTAAAGAATTCTAATAGAAGTTGGTCAATCTTCACAATTTAAATGTTAGCTTGGTCAAATACATTTTCAGTAGGGAAAACTGTCCGAATTTCAATATCTGACAATGCAGAAATCTGAACTTGACATGTCAAGGTCATGAATACAGTATATAGTAAGTCTACAAATGACATGTGAATTTTACAAAACACTATTATCCACTTCGTCACAACTCTTTTGGTGATGGCTCTAGAGTGATTGATTATTTATGGTCTGTCAGTTGCACCTGCTACATGAGGGAATCTCTTTGCCTGCTCCGTATTATGGACGTGGGTGCACAAGAAAAGAAGCCAGTAGGGGGCGCACTGACAGTGCACCCCAAAGAGGGGACACACTGTCAGTGCGTCCCTCGAAGGTAACCCTCTGGAGGGGGCAAAAGGGATCCCATGAACCCCACAGACCTCTCCCTGCAAGCGGGTGCACTGCACCCCCCTGAAGGAGATCTCTGCCTCTCTCTCTCTATAGTGCAGATGGATGCTGCCTGCACAATGAAAACCAGATCAGCTGATTAAAGCATGCACTCCATATCTCACTGAATGCTCTGCCCCCAGGGCTACGCAAAGTTTGTCGCTTCCCTGAGGGTGGTGCATTCATTGTAATGTTTGCGTCTGGCGCTCCTGTTTAAAGGTGCACCATGGCACCATAATGAACAGTGCGCCCAATAAATAACATGGACCCAGGCCTATCAATTTTAATTGTATAGGGTAAAGACTAAGCTTTACAATCAGAGAACAGGAAAATATGTTAAAGAGTGTGATGAAAACGCTTCAGTGTGGGAAGTTTTAAATTGTTTTGTTCCTAAAATGAAGTCTGGTCAGGGTCATCTAATCGGCGGGAAACTGAGTTCATAAAACCCACACAAATATAGTACTGTATGCCTAACTCAAAGTGATCCCACATACAGAACTTGTTGAAAGGATTGCTGCTATAACAGAACCATTTTGTCTTGAACTCGAACCTTCCCAAGGATCATTTTATTCAACCTTATTTTCTGTTGGGTTGTTCCCCTGCCCTTACAATCAAAACTTCTGATTGACATCCTATTTAAAAAATATTGTAAATTAAAGTGGTGACTGAGACAAGAAAGCATATAGGGTGCAATTCCTTTTAGTGTAGGCATCGAACTCATCACCAAGCATTCAGGTGATTGTGGGAGAGGACTAGAGGACCTAGCAGGTGGAGGGAAAGAAGAATTCTTCTCTTCATTAGACCCTCGTTTGTAGAGATTATGCTGATTTCTCCAATTGGGGGAGGAGGGGGCTATATTTATCCTAGCAGTGTATTATCTACTTTATATTGTGGACTTGCCTTGTTGTACTTTGTAGTGTCCCTTGATTGCTGTTCCTAAGCACTGCTGTTATTGCTATTTTTGTTGTGTTGAGTTTCTTTCTTTCTTTCTTTCTTTCTTTCTTTTTTCTTGGAGGGATTGAAGATATGACTGTTCACTTCCTCTTCTGAGAGGGTGTAGTGACTCTCCTATATGCCCAATCACCTTAAATGAGCCAGATTCCAGAAGACTATGTCTCGCTTCCTTTCTTCAACTTCCATGAGTACTCCTTCTTTCATCTTCTCTGGATCTCATCCCAACCCTAAGACCTTGCATCTAATTAAGAAATTTCTTCTAAATTTATTGGATAGACCCTTAGCTATGTTCAGTTCAAAGCAAAGTTTATTTGCACTAGATAGTACTTAAACATTTAAAAACTTTATAAATACAGCTCCTAAAATGACAGTTCTGTTTTTTCAAGACACTGGGCATTTTTTGTCAATATTGTTGACTCAATATTTTATTTTTTACATAGCAAATATGTGAACTCGGTATTTTTGTAGACAATATTTTTGACGCTATATTCTGGTGTTCTCTGTCATACAACCCAATAAATTACTTATTCTAAAATAAGGTTTTACCATGATGCCAAGTTTGTGCAATTCTGCTTTGAAGTTTTTGACTCTTCTTCAGCATATTTGTTTAGTTCACTTCATGCATTAACCTTCCTGGAGGTTGTACGAATTTAATTTGCACAGCTATTATTTATAGTCTAATGGTCTGAAGTTATATCTAGCTATAGCACAATTTGTTGTTATTGGTTATTTACTGTCCATTTTTATGTTGTATGATAAGTTTTATGTGACAAACATTTACAGAATATGTTTGCAATGACCCAGTTATACTACCAGTTTGAACTAGTTTTCCTGCATCAACACTGTCCGGTAAGAAGGGATCCAACAGGTTGCTGAAATGCAAATAAAAATACTTTAACTAATAGAAGTGTTCTTTATTCACTGAACTTCATTCTCCGAATGTGCTATGGTCACATACATTGTCTATAGGCCACTGGTCTTCAAGTCCTTTGCACAAACTCCTGCGCAGGATCACAAAGCGCAATCTTTCAGATGAGGCATGAACTAAATTGGATTTGCCATCGCAAGTTATTCCTGAATTACAGTGAAAGTTTAAACAGTTACATGAGAAACCGTGTGTCCAAACTACAGGAGATTTCAATCACAAATATCGAGGCGAGCAAAATAACTACAACTGTCTTGCAGACTTTGTAGCTTGAGTCTTGGCTTCTCATAGTCTATATAGTGATATGAATACTGGAGTGAACCCGGTAAGGCTCATGGACTGTTCTTCTATTAAATATGGAAGCTGATCCATCGACTCCTTGTTGCATTGATCACAAATTTGATTTCACTCATAATTTAAACAATTTCATACATATTGCAGAGGTTGAACAAAATCTTTTTGGTAATTAATTGCTGGGTTTCTGTCTTTACAATTACTAACTTTCTTTTCAGCCCAGGCACTTCCTTTCTAAGGTCTGTCAGGGTTGTGCTAATTATGTATTAAAATAAAAGGAACTAGAACTATCTTTTTAACAGCTCACTTTATTCTCTTATTCATACATTTATAAAAATTCTCTTTTACAGTCAAAAACAGAAATAAAAAACAGTGTCCTCTCAGTACTGTATTCGAAACTCAGTAAACTATGTAAAGACATTCTGGGGCTTTTTAATACACCTAGGACTCTAATATTCAAGTAACAATAATGCCATTAACCAAAAGTTATTTAAATAAATATGCGCTGCAATGCAAAATCGTTATCTAGTTTAATTTTTTTTCATTTGTTCAAATTGTCAGGGAGTTTTGCAAAAAAATACATAAAAAAATTCCTATATTTATCCTGGTTCAGCCCGTCCATATATTAAATTCTCTAATATCCTCAAAGGGCTTTCAAGGAAAACACAACTATAAGTTAAAGTATATATTCGTTAAACATGAGAGACTTCCCATGTTCATGCATTTTGTGCTATTCCAGGCTGTTAGAGTGATTGTGTCATGAGACTTTGGACCACCTCTTAAGCACACTTACGTACTCAAACTAACAACAAAATCACCTTTCTCATGATTGTCTCATGTAATGTACATAACGAGGTTGAAATATTTTTTCGTACTAGAACTAGTGGGATAATTAATTTAAAAACAATTACCATACCAAAAAAGGTAAGTATAAAAAAGCTCAACTATTGAGTGTCACCACAACGTTGCTTACTGGTATTAACATGTGAACCTTTTGGTAAATAAGAATTATCCAGGACACCATAAGCGAAATACTATTGATACAAATTGCATCTAATATTAGTCATCTCAAAAAGACAGCCCTGCGCAACTACTGTCCTGTTATTAACTACAGGCATAGGGTGATTTAGATGGTAGCACACAAAAAAAAAGCAAAGAATTAAAAGTATAAAATTTATAGGTAGACCAATAAATGCAGATCTTGAATTCTTGCAACTGTGTAATTAAATGGTAATATAATGATTGTGATGTAGATCTCGTGTGACTACCTATGCTCAAGTTTGATACATCTGAGAGGGTTTCATGAGTTCTCTAATTAAGGCCCAATCAATTATGTTAAAAACCTTAAAGATGCAATCTCCTGATGGCGTATTTAGCAAAGCTTATTATCTAGCTAGTTTTTCTCATAAAACAAAACCAAATCAAATTAAATTTGACTGACAGGGTATGGGAGTATTAGAGCTTAGTCTTCCCAACCAGAACGATTCAAAAGTATAAAAAGTATATTTTCTTGACTCACCTTTTAAGGCTTACCATGAGCAGCAAATCAAACATTCAGAGAAAGGTGCATGAGATTTTTTGCCAAATCAATTAAAAAGCAATGCATTTAAAGAAATTAAGAACTTAGAGGTCAAACCAAAACAAAAGACATTATGGGCCCCATTATGATGGCTGGCGGATGCACCGTATCGGAAAACGGGACCGACCGCCAGAGGTACTGCGGTCCCGCAAGGCTAATTAGGATGCGACCGCCACCCTGCCGGTCTCATCCAGCATCTTTATTATTGCGGCTGGGGTGCTGTAAGCAGCATCCAACGCAGTGTTAAAGTGGCATGTTGTGCATTGATATGCACAACGTGACAGGCACCACACAGTGCCTACCATCTCATGGGTGGCAATGAAGGTGGGTACAATAGGTACCCCCCAAGAGCAGCCACCCCCAACACCCCCAGGGGCCCACAATGGGCCCCCAAAGTGATTCACCATATGTGTTTCCATGGTGGAGTCTCCATAATGGAAAGGCATACCCACCACCAGCATCATAATACTTTGGATGCCGGTGCCTGCAATGCACCACCACCACCATATTGTGGACATTTTCTGCCTGGCCGGCAATCATGCGGATTGCTGACCGGTGGATAAGTGGTGGATGGACTTTCTGTCCACCGGGGTACCCCTCCGATGGTAATATGATAGGGTCTAAATATAGGTGTGATGGCGGGCGGATCCCCACTGCAGGCCAGGCGGTGGCGATCTGCCCGCCATGGTAACAGGCCCCTTAATGATTAAAAAGCCACATGAATACATTTGGATATTGGGTTTAAAATGCATTAAATAACATCGAACCACCTACGCAAAGCTATGAAATAATGTGTTTTACTGTACATCTTTGTGAGTAGTAGAAATTCTGTTATAATGCCTAAGCCCCCTTGTGTACTTCTGATCAGGACCAAGTTAGGTCTACTAGTGAGGAGTGCACACAAGCTGACAGATTTTGGAGTTTTGCTTCGTCCAATTCTAACCTTCATACAGGGCATTTGGTAATTTGTTCAGTGGGCTAAGCTGCCACTACATGACTGGTCAGTCAGACTAGAAGCGGAATATTCACAAATTTAGCAACTCAGTGAACGCACATTGTGCAGTGGTGAAACATACCCAACTGCAACACTATTGAAACAAAATGACAGAGTAGGGAAAAATATTTAAACTTAAGGGTACTGTGTCACCTGTGATAACTTAACCTATCCAACACGGCACTTCTTCTAACATAACATTACCAACCAAGCTGCCTTACTGTTAAAGAAACAAAAATAATATTGAACCAGCAAGTTTTTGACAAATATAAATATTTAATAAATATGTAAAATGCAAAATGGCACACAAAGTGAGACATCTGGATCATAAATTAACAGTATATGAAATAAAATCTGAGCATTTCATGAAATGTAGTGGAGAGCGTAGTTATTTCATCTATGTGAAGGGCCCTTTTAAATTTGATAGTCATCACCAGGACACATTTAGCTGTGGTATGACTGTAGTATGACATATTTCTTGTGGCCCATGACTGTGTCACTAACTCAGCAATGTAGCCACAGGACCACCTTGCCCAAAACATGGGTGCGGGATAAATACAATTTACTGATTTACCAATCACCCAGACTCCAATGGCTAGGGGATGAACACTGATTTCTGGTCTCCCCAATAACTTGGACTTGTCAACTTGCACCAGTCTCCATGGCTTGCTACTTCTCAGTATTTGCTAAACTACTGTGCTCTTAATTACTTTCTTATACTTGCAGCTCAATCGTTCCTCTGATGCGCAGTGCATCTCACTGTTTCCCAGCACTTGGTCATGGAACTTGATTGATCACCACCTCATGTGGCTTGGTGTATTTAGGTTTACTGTACTCCCTACCTCTCTATTTCTGTTTGTACAGAGCTATGCTCATAAAGCACATGTCCAAGGACACACGTTGTACCACGCTTGATTCTAACTGCATCTCATCTGATCTCCTGCTATCTCTGAAGATGCCCATGACCCGTTTGCTAAATTCTCTAATACTCTGTCCCGCCAGACACAGAGTGAGACTCTTGCTAAGCCTCCTCAGTGATACTAGAGGTCAACCCACCCCAAGATGCATAATGTAAAAGGTAACACACATCCAAAATGTAAGGTCTTGCAGCTTGGGAAAAAAATTGAGGGGTGGTCCATTACTGACATTTGTTGAGTGCACTGTTACCATCTTAATGGATTTTGGCGCTAAGTTACTGTTGGAGATCTGTGGATAGTGAAAGCTTTGTGCTTTTTATAAGCACATGAAATTCTATGTAGCCCAGTGTGGCTTGGATAGGCAAATCGTGTTAGTTTAGGAAACCAGGCAAGAAAGTTTTTTGATGGCTGGAGTGAAAAAAACTATTCAGCAATACAAGAATACTTACAACACTGAGGTACTTTACCAATGTATCCTGGATATGTAGGATATTAAAGCACCTGTGTCTGGACACTGTTTATACCTCAATACTATGACTAAGGTAGCCATTAATGAAAATGGGGTAGCCCAAAAGGATACGGACCTGGGTCTATTGCGGTAAGGAAAACAATGGTCCAGAACCTATTTCTTTCTATTAACCAATTCAATCAGTAAATATTCAAGCATTCTTAAATTCATGGGCGTTCCTTGTGTTCGCACCAAAGCAAAAAATATATAAACTCAGTTGTTTAAGCTAAACCAAAACAAATGTATCACTACAGCACCAATATTCCAAACGGAACATGGAAAAACATCATTTTATTTCTCACCATGAAATTATTATTATTTACAAATTACACATTATATTTGCAATAAAAGGTTGCCCAATAGGAGCGTGCACAAAAAGAAGTGATTGAAGAGAAGTGCAGTGAATCAAAGAAAGAGAAGAAATTCAAAGAAATATACAGAATATTTTACAATAGTTTCAATAATTATGGTATTTACAATTTCCATAACATTGTCACCTGGCCCATACACAGATAAACAATAACTAATCTCTAAGTTATGTCAACACAGCAGTCATGTCAATTGTGTGCACTTTTTGACTAAATGCTGGGTCCAAGGTGAATCTAATATTGTCGACGTTTCGACTCGACTTAAAGGCGTCCGGTGAGTTAAACCTGGACCATGCGAGTCTTCATCAGGACGTTCAAAAGGACGGGCAACCAAGGGTTAAGGATGACCCTAGAAAAATCAAAAGGGGGGGGGAATATAAGTTACCCCGCTGTAGTGATATATTACAAATGGAATTAAAAACACCAGGGGATGATTGCTTACCCAAGGGTGTGCAGACTAGGCTGCTTGTGTCTCGTAATCAATCAAGACAATAATGTGCAGAATGTAGGCTGCTTGTGTCTCGTATTCAATCAAGACTGCATCCTGCAAGACAATAATATGCAGAATGTAGGCTACTGTTCGTAGTGCCCCTTCAGAATTGAAGTAGTAAGGATGTCCCGTGGGTATAGCCCAGGGCGTTACCTTATATTGAGGGTGAGTCCAACATCCCTCACGCTGTGGCAGTTCATATGGGCGTTCTCTTTATCCAACTCCTTTTTCTAAATACAACGTATGGCGATTCTAAGGGGAAAGGAGGGTAAATAGTGTAAACCCCCAGGGTTAGGTAGTAACGTCTTATAACCCCTTGTTCCCCGAATTACCTTTCGTGATGCAACTCAGTGCCTCAGCGCTCCTGTCCTCCGTGGATCAGGTAGCAGAATCTGGGGAAAGTAAGAAAAGCTTTAAAAACCCGAGTTGTTGATCCAGTAATATGCCCCACTCATGAGCCCCAAAGATAGAGTCTCTTACCGCTGCCTATCAACTAGTACTCCGCAGATTGTCCAGTTTCTCCGTCTCTAGCCACATCAATGAAAACAGTCATGTGGCGCATGCGCAGTAGCCCTTGTTCTAGAAACCCCGGGACCAAAAATGGAAAATTGTAATATATCACTACAGCGGGGTAACTTATATTCCCCCCCCCTTTTGATTTTTCTAGGGTCATCCTTAACCCTTGGTTGCCCGTCCTTTTGAACGTCCTGATGAAGACTCGCATGGTCCAGGTTTAACTCACCGGACGCCTTTAAGTCGAGTCGAAACGTCGACAATATTAGATTCACCTTGGACCCAGCATTTAGTCAAAAAGTGCACACAATTGACATGACTGCTGTGTTGACATAACTTAGAGATTAGTTATTGTTTATCTGTGTATGGGCCAGGTGACAATGTTATGGAAATTGTAAATACCATAATTATTGAAACTATTGTAAAATATTCTGTATATTTCTTTGAATTTCTTCTCTTTCTTTGATTCACTGCACTTCTCTTCAATCACTTCTTTTTGTGCACGCTCCTATTGGGCAACCTTTTATTGCAAATATAATGTGTAATTTGTAAATAATAATAATTTCATGGTGAGAAATAAAATGATGTTTTTCCATGTTCCGTTTGGAATATTGGTGCTGTAGTGATACATTTGTTTTGGTTTAGCTTAAACAACTGAGTTTATATATTTTTTGCTTTGGTGCGAACACAAGGAACGCCCATGAATTTAAGAATGCTTGAATATTTACTGATTGAATTGGTTAATAGAAAGAAATAGGTTCTGGACCATTGTTTTCCTTACCGCAATAGACCCAGGTCCGTATCCTTTTGGGCTACCCCATTTTCATTAATGGCTACCTTAGTGCAGCTTGTCTGCGAGGGTTGTATTTGTCATATGTTTGTTGTTTAAGAATTGACAATTTGTGTATATGGTTGTTTGTCCTGTGTCTCTTAAGTGTATGTAACAGACTATGTCTGATAAAGAGACTTTGTCATATAGCGAGGACTATATTGACAAACTCTTAACGGAGGAAGGAGGTGGGACTTTCACTAGTAGTAATACCATCACTAGTGATCTGTCATTGAATGGAAAGATATCCAAGCTTGAAAGACTTGAAAAAAAGCTAATTCGTACGCGATTGCACGGTCATACTCTGGCAAAATATCTCCGCTCGAATGTGATTCCTGTTGGATTACAGGTGCGGAACGAGCCAGCTATTTTTCTGGAGAACCCAAAATTTAAGGAGAACTTCAGTTTCGTGTCCAACACATGTTCAAGACATTGGATGGTGTTGGGCATTGAAACTGCAGTGGATGAGGTAGAAAGACTCACCAGAGAAATAGCAGAATTAAGAAAGGAGATTATTGATGATAAAGCCCTTGTAAATGCTAAGGAGGCTTTAGAAAGGCTGGAAAAAACGATCAGGGAATTCGATATATACACCCAAAGTACTAAATTGGAAAAAGTAGCGAAGGATATCAAAGTCTATGACAAAAAACACACTTATCCCTACTTACAGGAGGGATATTACCTAAGAGATCAAAGGGGAGGGTTGTCAAGTAGAGGCAGAGGGGGATACAAGAGGTACAACACCTTCTCTGGTTCCTCATTTGGCAGCAGCTCAGACAGCGACTCCGAGCGTCCTAGCACTAGTGCCGGAGCTGGGTCTACTACCTCAGCCCAAAACTATCCAGACCAACAACCTTTTTTGGGCGAGGACCAATGGTGGGGCCCACCCGGGAGAGGACGCCCCTGGGGCAGACCCAGGGGGGGCCGATCTACAACCTGGAACAGAGGTACGGGGAGAGGGAAGAAGCAGACACGCTTCCAACCAGACTCCCATGGCGAGATCCAGACAAGACGCCAACATTACAGGTGGTGAAGCATAGACCAGAGAATCCTATTATAAACATATCTGACTATCAGCTGACACCGGCTGAACAGGATGTTTTAACCAAAGGTCTATCATTTGTTCCGACCTCGACACCTGATAAATTCAATTTAAAAATTGAATTACAACAATTTTTCAGAAAAATTCGTCTCAAGCATTATTTTCTGAAAGTACCTCACAATCCTGTTTTTTCGGGCAGTGGATTAAGACCACCCTCTAAGTTCAGCCCGCCGACACATCTGATGGACCACAAAATTATGGCGTATGAGCAAGTGGTCTCACGGGATATAGAAAAAGAGGTGACTAAACGTCGATATGTTGCTTATAATATAAGTCGACAGGAGAAGAACGCCCTGGAATCCTTAAAGAATAACAAAGACATCGTTATAAAGCCCGCCGATAAGGGCGGGGCGATAGTAGTTCAGAGTCTGGACAACTATAAAGCTGAAATTTTGTCTCAACTGGCGGTAGAAGGAAATTATACTCTCCTTAACCGGGATCCCACCAAGGAGATTAGTGTGGCTATTGCTAAATTAACAGATAAAGCACTGAAAGAAGGGATAATTACTAAATCTGAACATCAATTCCTTAATAAAAAGGATCCGCGTTTACCAACCCTCTATACCCTCCCAAAAGTTCACAAGAACATGGAGACCCCCCCTGGAAGGCCCATCATTTCAGGGTGTGGGTCCTTGTTGGAACCATTAGGTAAATATGTGGATGTGTTTTTAAAACCTATCGCAATTTCTACACCTACGTATATTAGGGACACTATGCATACTATACAGCTAATTGAGGGACGATCACACGATTGCAACAAATATCTGTTAGCCACTCTGGACATCTGTTCGTTGTATACCAATATTCCGCAGCAGGCAGCGTTGCAATGCATGGAGCAGGTCCTGGATAAAAGAAGTGCACCACATAGAGTCCCCACTGAGTTTATCATTTCGTTGCTTTCAATAGCTATGTCAAAGAACTTTTTCATTTTTCAAGGAAAATATTACATCCAAACTAGGGGGGTGGCTATGGGGGCCAGCTTTGCTCCGAACTTGGCCATCATATTCATGAATGAATATGAATGCACACACATCCTCAATCCACTTAACCCATATCGGAACCATATTTCGATGTGGGTTAGGTATATTGATGATGTGCTCCTCATTTGGGAAGGTGAGCTTGTGAAACTCATGGAGTTCTACGTCTGGCTGAATGGTCTATCAGATGACATTAAGTTTACCATTGAGTCAGATAGCACCTCTATTAACTTTTTGGATATAACAATTAAGATAGAAGATGGGTCCCTGTATACTACATTATACAGAAAGAGCAGTGAGAGAAATACTTTGCTGCGTTACTCAAGTCACCATCCCCGCAACCTTAGGGACAATCTGCCATTCGGACAGTTCCTGAGGTTGCGGAGAAATTGTTACAAAAAGGAAGATTACTTTGAGGAATCTGCTCTTCTCTTAGCCAGACTGTGTGAACGGGGCTACCCAGTACGATTGCTCAAGCAAGCACGTAAACGTGCTTGGCACAATCATCGTGAAAATCTACTGGAGGTGAAACCAAGGAAGACAGAGAATAGATTGGTATGTGTCACTACCTTTAATACTCACAGCAATGCTATCAAAAAATGTATAAATCGACATTGGCATCTAATTAGTGAAGAACTGGGGGGAATGGGACCCCCTTTGCATGCTTTTCGCAAAGGTAGAAATATCAGGGAGCATGTGGTTAAATCCCTACTACCTTTGAAACAACCAGTGGGTCAAACCACACTATGGGGGCTTCCACCGGTGGTGGGCCATACGAGATGTGGCACCTGTAAGGCCTGTCCCCTAACAGTTGAATGCACCGTTTTCACTCATAAAGATCGGACATATAGTCTGAAAACCCATAGCAACTGCAATACTTCAGGGGCTATATACGCCATCTGTTGCCCATGTGGTTTTCTGTATATCGGGCAGACGGTACAGAAAGCTAAGTGCCGGATTTTGCAACATATGAGTCGCATACGATGTGGTACCATAGGGGCTCCTTTGGTTGATCATTTCACACGTTTTGCACATTCAGAAAACAGTCTAAAGTGGTGGATTGTAGAAAAAGTGTCAGCCAATCCACGCGGAGGTGGCCTGCATGATGTCCTTAATAGACGCGAGTGCAAATGGATACATACCCTTGACACTGTAAATACAGGACTTAATGAGTTGGAGGAAATCAACAGACAAGTGTCTCTTTTGGGGATTTAGTATGTGTGTCATTAATTCATGATAAGACCTGTTCTACAATATAAGGAGATTTGGGGCGAGAAACGAATATGACCCTACTTTCCTCTCACGTCCTCATTGATTGGCTTTGCTTAAATATTGTTTAGGCAAGTATTTGCATATTTTGCTAATCATTGTTGATGATTAATAACGACCATATTTCATGTCCTTATTTTCATGAACAGTTAATATGTAATGTTGTGTTAATAATATCATATTGTGAACTGTGGTTTATAATAATTCAATTTTATATGTTGTTGTATTGTAATATCTGTCTCCAGCTCAGACTAATACATCACGTTTAGCTTAGCATTCTCCCAATCCAAGATGGCGCCTGCAAATCACATGTATTCTATACTATATGGCATTTATTATTAATACTGTGACGTTTTTGATAACACACTTTATGCACAGGGTAGTATTAGAGCATAACAGACTGGTTTAGATAATTTAACATAACGCGAGCACGTATGATAGATGGATCTCGTCTATCTTTTTATTGACACCGGCACGTTATAACTCTGGATATGTCCACTATTAGAGACAGATGATGATTTTTACATCAACAGGGGGATCACCTTATGGGGCTCCGTTAGTCGGGCACCTCAGTAGTATCACCGGTGCAATAGTAGCGCCCGCGTAGTCCTTTTTCCATTTTTGGTCCCGGGGTTTCTAGAACAAGGGCTACTGCGCATGCGCCACATGACTGTTTTCATTGATGTGGCTAGAGACGGAGAAACTGGACAATCTGCGGAGTACTAGTTGATAGGCAGCGGTAAGAGACTCTATCTTTGGGGCTCATGAGTGGGGCATATTACTGGATCAACAACTCGGGTTTTTAAAGCTTTTCTTACTTTCCCCAGATTCTGCTACCTGATCCACGGAGGACAGGAGCGCTGAGGCACTGAGTTGCATCACGAAAGGTAATTCGGGGAACAAGGGGTTATAAGACGTTACTACCTAACCCTGGGGGTTTACACTATTTACCCTCCTTTCCCCTTAGAATCGCCATACGTTGTATTTAGAAAAAGGAGTTGGATAAAGAGAACGCCCATATGAACTGCCACAGCGTGAGGGATGTTGGACTCACCCTCAATATAAGGTAACGCCCTGGGCTATACCCACGGGACATCCTTACTACTTCAATTCTGAAGGGGCACTACGAACAGTAGCCTACATTCTGCATATTATTGTCTTGCAGGATGCAGTCTTGATTGAATACGAGACACAAGCAGCCTACATTCTGCACATTATTGTCTTGATTGATTACGAGACACAAGCAGCCTAGTCTGCACACCCTTGGGTAAGCAATCATCCCCTGGTGTTTTTAATTCCATTTGTAATATATCACTACAGCGGGGTAACTTATATTCCCCCCCCCTTTTGATTTTTCTAGGGTCATCCTTAACCCTTGGTTGCCCGTCCTTTTGAACGTCCTGATGAAGACTCGCATGGTCCAGGTTTAACTCACCGGACGCCTTTAAGTCGAGTCGAAACGTCGACAATATTAGATTCACCTTGGACCCAGCATTTAGTCAAAAAGTGCACACAATTGACATGACTGCTGTGTTGACATAACTTAGAGATTAGTTATTGTTTATCTGTGTATGGGCCAGGTGACAATGTTATGGAAATTGTAAATACCATAATTATTGAAACTATTGTAAAATATTCTGTATATTTCTTTGAATTTCTTCTCTTTCTTTGATTCACTGCACTTCTCTTCAATCACTTCTTTTTGTGCACGCTCCTATTGGGCAACCTTTTATTGCAAATATAATGTGTAATTTGTAAATAATAATAATTTCATGGTGAGAAATAAAATGATGTTTTTCCATGTTCCGTTTGGAATATTGGTGCTGTAGTGATACATTTGTTTTGGTTTAGCTTAAACAACTGAGTTTATATATTTTTTGCTTTGGTGCGAACACAAGGAACGCCCATGAATTTAAGAATGCTTGAATATTTACTGATTGAATTGGTTAATAGAAAGAAATACTATGACTAAGGCATAACTGCTGAAACACGACAGGAAATTAAAGACTTTTTAATTTACAGGCACTCTTCACTTGGAGAATAAATTCTGTGTTTTTCTGTGAATTGGCCTCAGCAACTTTCTTTGAAATATATATGTATGTATACATATATATGTGTGTGTGTTTTACAATAAATGCAAATTTCATTACAGCTCATGAGGCTTGCACTGTAGAAAATCATGTAAATAAATACATTTTTTATATGAGATTATCACACATCTGAGATATTCCCTGCAAGTAAGTGCCCCTCGATCTGTCGGGGAGAATCCAGAGAGTTGACTCGGAATGAGTTCTGGTGGGTGTGTGGGTATTTTCCTCTACTCAGCAGGTCAATGTTTAACCTTCATGTCAACAATTGGGCACTCGCAGCCAAGAGTCAGTACAGACTCATCCACAACAAGTGAATGCAGTAGCGTCTGCTACCGAACCCCGGTGGTGAGCGGGAGCAGTGGGGTGGGGCGATAAACAAAGTTTAAAAATAACAAAAAACACATATCTGTGACGGCTCCCAGACTCCCGATAGCCAATTAGAACACTGCAATGCGGTGTTGAGATTGGTCTGAGCTCCATGGATTGGGGCTCAGCCAGGAAATGGGGGCCTGGACTTGTTCTCGACACAGGCTGTAATGCAGTCTGGGTGGAGAAGATGCGAAGTGCACATGATTGTTTGGCCAGTCCAAGAGGGACTACCAAACTATCATGTGTACCGAGAAGTGGGCAAACTACTCCTACCCTGTTTCAATGTTATAAGAGCAGCCCCACCCCAACTGCAAAGATGCAGCAAGAAGGGAACATAAAATGATAATAACATGAGTTATTATAATTTTATGTTTCCTTGACTTCACTGTTGTGAAGCACTGGGGTGACGCTCCTCTGCCTTAGCTGGGGAGACGCCACTGAGTGTATGTCAGAGAGAGCAGCTGGAGAGAGTTAAGGGATGAATGAGCTGACACCCATGCCCATCACCAATGAAAGTGGGGCAGTTGAAGAAACAAACATAAATCAGCCCTTGGTGTGTGGTCATGTTACTTTGACTCAGTTAGATGCTGAAGAAATGTACCTGATATCAAGTTTTTAAAGAACAACTTAAAATACTGAGGGGAACTGAGTGATTTCCTGAATGAAAGAGAAAAGAGTTAGTTTCAGGAAATCAGTGCTACAAATCAAATCAAAAGATACCACCAGTGCCTCAGAAAAGGAAATAAACTGTTTGCAATAGGGAATACAGTCAGGTGGTTTTCTCTAGATGATTGTAACATTGTCTCAATTCCTGAACTCTACGTATTATTTTAATCTCACTAGTGGTTTGGGCCTGATTATGAGTTCGGAACCTGTTGTGGAGGTCAGGCTAGCGCCGCACTGCGCGACTGCCTGCAGTATTACAACTGCTGTTGTCAGACCTCTGTGCCCATCAGGAATCGAGGATCCCACAGCATTAGCCCAGCGGTCAGAGGAAGAAATATGCTGGTGGTGCTGCAATGGCACTACCAAGCGTTATCGAGTTGCCTCACCACCACCCTTTTCATGGCGGTGAGCCTGCCATGAAAAGGAAGACGATGAGGCAACCTGCCAATTCAGGGCCCAGGGAGTACATGTTGGGAGGCACATCTAGTGCCCCCCTCGATTTGCACCCCCAATTCCTGCAGGAAGGTGCAGGTGGTGCTCTGAGACCAGCGTTCTTCATGGTAGGCTCTTCTTTGAGTCGACCAGACCGCCGTTGTCAGACTGCCTGCCAGAGCAGGAATAAACTCCTAATCTGGCAGGCAGTCGCACCATGTGTTTGGTGTTCCTACAGCAAACAGCGTTTTGCACTATCTGCTGTAGGACCACCAAACTCATAATCAGGCCCATACTAATCATTATATTTTATTCCTTGAAGTTTTACAGCTTTGTTTCTTTTCAGAAATGATGTTTGGGTATTCCTGCTCATGTACCACAGTAAGGTTTTCTTTGTTGGACAATTTGCAGATTGTCCAAGCTATCAACTGTATGTTTGCGATGTATGTTTGTGATTCCTCACAGAAAGTTGTATGTCAGAATATCAATAACAATAGTATCACATGATTGTAAATATTGAGGTCTAAGTATTGTTTACAAAAATACTGCTCTGTTGGGTGCAGATTTTCTATTAGTAACTCAATTTTGTCAACAGTTTTCTAAACTATATTTGTGACATGATTTTTTTGCCAGTAGATATTCCGACCATGATAGTGTGATACCATAACTCAAATAAAGCAGTTAAAAAAAAAAAAGAGAAATATTGGTTTTGACAACGTTGGAGCTCACCCACAGTTCATATCAAGACTGAGGGCCTGATGTAGAGTTTAGGGGGTGGGCTACACTTTCACAAACTGAGAGATATCCCATCTGTCTTATTAAAGTGCCTTGGGATATAATGCACTCGTAAGAAGGCTGATGAGATATGCCACATTTGTGATGTATTAACCCATTCCACCGACACTAAACCAGGCCCTGAATCTTGTCTACACCATAGTCTAACAGTCTGCTTACGCACACAATCTCTTTGGAAAAGCATTAGGCATCCATTCAACGGTATATGCAAACTGTAACTTGAATATTTGTTGTTCTGGCTATTGGTTGAGAAACTCAATGAAAATCAGACCATAAATGATAGTGCAAAGTAAAGATGAATAATCGAATAAAGACTTCTTTTGACTTGACTTGACTTGATATAATCATATTTAACCTTGTAAATATCTGTTTATTTATGTAGTTAAACATGTGACAGGAATGTCTTGTAATTGTTACATTTGTATCTCAATTACAGACATGGGACACAGAACTTGAGAGATCAGCAGAAGCTTGGGCTGAAACTTGCTTGTGGGAACATGGCCCTGCAAGCCTGCTACCATCAATTGGACAGAATCTAGGTGCCCACTGGGGGAGGTACTTTTTTGCATATATTCTGCTGAAAATAAATAAAAAACTAAGAGCAATAAATCATTGTGAGGTACTCATTATTCAAAAGATCATTAGAGAAGGCAGAGCACTGTATCAATAGCTTATAAACTCTGTTTTTTTAGACTCTGCAATAAATAGCTGGCGTATCTCACCCATAACACTAATGCAGATTCATAGTCTGCCACAGATAGAATAACATTTACAGAACTCAACCCACAGTGATGTCTCAAGATTCAGCTTGATATTTAACTGTTCCTTACAGAGAGAGATTGTAACTTTAAGAATCTTTGTTGGCAAAGTTGGCAAGTGAAGTACAGCAACTGATCAAGATTTGTTATATGGTAATCAAAGGTCCATATTATGACTTATTGTAGTTCTGAGGGATGAGGCTGGATAAGTGAATCAATAGGAATTGGCACTGAGGAGTTGATAATGCTTTGTTGACGAGGAAAGCAGCCTGCATCTTGCTGTTTGACAGGTTTCCTAGGAGTAACTAACAGGCATTGGACTATTGGTGATGTAGCATTACTAAAATATTGCTGTGACTATGATCAAAGCCTGGTTAAAAAACTATTTGCAGAATTACCAGTTCAATGTTTCATTACACAAGTTCATCAAAGCATTATTGATGGGCACACACCACAGCTATTCTTGTGCAACCAAGAGCCATCAGCCTTGCATGACATGGTAGATGATGATCCCTAACTGCAACAGCCTTACCTCAGTGAAGACACGGAAATAAATTCTTCGTGTTGTGAAATATTTTATAAGAAATATCCTGGTATTTCATAAATATTCAAAGAGAGATTCTGTGTTTGACTCCAACATAATTTTAGTACATTTGTATAAACAACATTTTTAAATTCCATTGTAAAGGATATGTAACAAAACGAGTGAACTTGATGTTTGTAAGACCCTTTGTAGTTCAGAGAACTCAGAGAATTACAAATGAACATATTATCTTGGTGGAGCATGAAATTGTTTTCTGTTACACCACTTTCATATAACAAAGTGGCAGAGATTTTTACCGCACTGAAGAAATACGAGGGAATCTTTCAAAGTAATATCCACATATTGAGTTTAATCAACCAATCAAAATACTTTATTCTGTGTAAATATAATACCATAAAAGTACAATTTAAAAAGAATATCAGCAAATAAAATCAGGCTAAAATACATGTACAATCAATTCACAGATAGAGCCACGTCCCCAATGTCATTCATCTTTAGGGTCATATGTAGACTGTCCTGGGTTAGGGTGGGTCAGAGTGAGTTTGTGGGGGGGTTACACATAAAATCAATCATGTAAGGTATACAAATAATTAATCCCTTTATACTTAAAATTGCCCTACCCCACACAATTCATTATTAACATTTTTGACAAAGAAGTACTACAACCATGTATATTCACCCCTCGCCTCTTGTGTTTCTGAATCGCACAGCCTACCTAAAAATATTTACAGTGCAAAAAAGTGTTAAAACCTCTGTGGACAATTTCAGAAACAATAGGGTCACCTTTGCCTGCTTGAAGCTGGCGTTCTTTAGAACGCGTTTTAAAAATAGCTTCCTGGGGCGAGCATAATAGTGGCATAATAAAAGAAAGTGAAGGGTATCCTGCAGAGACCGTTGGCCGCAGCTGCACAGGCCCTTCAACTCTGTAGATGTTGTATATCCCGCCGGAACCGCTAAAATATGATGTAGTAGGTTCAGCCTAAAACGAGTCATTATAAATCTGTCCTGGGCATTGTGAATAAGAGACAGATAAGGTTCGATGCCCAGACAGGATTTGGTCAGCAGGTGTGCTCTCACATATGGTTTGATCAGCTCCCTATCTTCCCTAAGAGATACTACATGCTTTAGAAATTCAGCCTTGACATACGCCTTATCCCGGGGTAACAATTTTGTCGGATGGGTGAAATAATCTGCACATCCCATGCCTGTTAGTGTTTCCCTCACATACTTAAGCCATGGGATGTTCCGGCCCTGGTCACGGGCAATGCAGTCCATTATGATCTGCTTACTTAATAAGGCCTCAGGGTTTGTCCAAATTTTAATCCAACATGTTAGGGTTTTGAGTTGCGACCTATCTCTAATGTAAGTGACACCCAATTCCTAATGGATAATGTGGGGAGGTGTACTCTGAGGTACTTTCCACAACCGCCGTATTTATTCTCTTTAGTTTGTAAGTGTTGTAAGTCAATGAAACCCCAGACCTCACTGCCATATAGAACTTTAGCACAGCACATAGAGCTATACAATCTCCGCTAGTGTGCGACATTTCTCATCTGCCAAGGGTTTAAAATCTCAGGCGGGTGTCAAATAGGATCCCCAAATATGAGAACGCCTGCACCTTTTCCAAACAGTGAGTACCAATCCTATAATTAAATTTCCTTTTCAGTGTTTTTCCCACTTCCATAATGTATGATTTTGAAAAATTGGGGGACAGATCTAAACTCTCCATGAATCGGACAAAACCATCTATCAGACACTGTAGCCCACGCGAGGTACGAGCGAGAAGCACCCCGTCATCTGCGTATAGCAGAACAGGGATCCCTCTCGTTCCTATCCTTGGGGAGTCCACCCCTAGAGCACCTAACACCTGATCCAGGCCATTTATATACAAGGTGAACAAGAAAGGCGCCAAGATGCAACCCTTTCCCCCCCCCCCCCCCTGGAACATGGAAAAGGGTCGGTGGTGCTCCCCTCCTCATTATATCTAACCTGGGCAAAAGTGTTCCGGTGCAATACTCTTAAAATGTTTACCAATGCTGGATCTACACCTAGGGCCCCCATTAGTTTCCACAATTTCCTGCGATTCACCCGGTCGAAGGCTGCCGTCAAGTCCATGAAAGCCAGTTACACTGTTTCCTGACTGGCAATAGTGTACTTGGCTACCTATAGATATAGATTAAGGCATCAATCTGCAGTTGACCAACCAGGCCTTAATCAGTGCTCTCAGTGATTATGTGGTGTTCATCCACCCAATCCATTAACCGATTGAGGATGACCCAACCTAAAACATTCACTGCCACATCAATAAGGGGAATGGGCCGATAGCATGATGGGCTGTCCTTATTTCCCTTTTTAAAAATGGGGACAATTGTAGCTGAGGACCAGGATGCTGGCATACCTGACTCCACTGCTGCATTGATAACTCTAGTTAATATGGGCGCCCAAAGTTCTACCTGACTCATAGAAAGGTCTGGTGGGATCCCATTGGGACCCGGGGCCTTATTCCGTGTCAGTCCCTCGATGCCCGCCTTTATCTCTCCCAGGGAGATTATTATCTGAGTGGTAATCTCACTCCCCTCCTCTACTTCTGGCGAGTCATTGGTACTGCCATGATTGTAAATGCCGTGGAAGTGCTTAAACCAGGACTATGGTAGAATATGGCTTAATGCCTTCGGTCTATTTGCGTCTTGGAAACAAGGGTCATTTATAACTTTCCAAAAGGCGGTCGAGTCCTTTGACTCGGGCGCTCAGGTTCTCCCATGCCTGCTGCTGCATTGTAGTTGTACGTCGTTTTGTTGCCTGTTTATATAAAGCTCTACAAGCGGACACCTTTATTTTATCTTTTGGGACAGTTTTTAGAGCTGACTTCAGTTTCCTCAGGGCAATGGAGCATTGACGGTCAAACCACCTTGGCTCATCCCTTCCCTTTTTCTGCGTTCTGCTCCTAAGTAGGCCATCAATATGTTCGGCAACACCCTCAAAGGCTTTAACCAATTCTGCCCCGTCCACTGTTAAATCTAAACACTTCCAAACCTGCTGTTCGGTGTCTGAAATGAACGCTCTATAAAAGGCTTCACCATTGATATGGGACCATCTGAGCCTCCTTCCTTGGTCGGTGGCACTTATCGTGCCGCTGGCCCCTGTTCGCACAGAATGCTTGTTCGGGTTTGGGTCCCTACGCGACATAACCAGAGGGTTGAGATCACTAAAAATACTAACCTGTATGTTAAAACTTGAAATCCAACACTTTAATGTGTTGGTAACAAAAATAAAATCAATAAAGGATTCCCTTCCTCTGCTTTTGAAAGTTGGATGGACCGTTCTATCCTCACCCACTCTAATCAAATCCATAGTGGTGAAGGAGTGTATGCCCAACACCTTACTTAACTCTCTTACCTCCCTTGTGTGCTCTAAGTGCAGGCCCTCTTCCAGTGGGCATGACGACCAATCCCCCCTGCTAGTTTTCAAATGGGGGCCCAGTTGGCAATTAAAATCACCAAGTAACACCAACTGGGACCTCATCGCCCCATGATCTTGTATTCCTGCCAGCCTGCACTCCAACTCGATCAATCTTATTGTGGTTTGCCCCACTACAATGGCATTATAAAAGTTAATAAAAATTAACTTTTGACACTTATTATATAATCTGATCCCTTGCATAAAATCCGAATCCCAGCCCAAGTCCTCCCACCTCTCCTGTAACCTCAAGTCCACATATGTAATCAAACCTCCCCTTGCTGTACCAGAGGCTGCCTTGCGAGCTGGTACAAAGTACATTTTATATCCTTCTAAAGCGAACGCACTGCTGTCCAGATCCCACGTTTCCTGCAGGCAAATAACCTTTATATAAGCTAACCACTTATGGTTTTGTATTTTTGATGATAGTCCTCCTATGTTCCAGTAAATTATCTCGATTTCACCCTGTCTGGGGACGACTGGACTCTCTAACATGGGGCAGATATTAGGACTATGGGATACATTGGGTTCTCTGGTATTCCCATTGGAACCAGACCCAATGCACTCTCCAGGTCCGGCGGGTATAATGGGCTTGGTTGTCTTTAGCATGGCTATCCCTCCTAAACCTCCATTAGGGGACAAGCTCTCCTGTCTAAGACCATTCCCAGTTGTCATCCCACTGGCCAGTCAATCTATGTCATGTGGGCCTGATGCACTATGAAATGAAATGAAAGAAGGTACTTATGTAGCGCATGACTGTCACCCTACGGGTATCCTGGCGCTTAGATTGCAGAAACCGTTGTAGCAGTGGAAGCTGTCAGAGATACAGTCTAATTTTCGCTCCTAGGGAATAGCCAAGATTTCAGATTCTTCCTAAAGCAGGTCAGTGATTCACTTTGTCTGAGATTCTGTGGCAGCTCATTCCATAATCGTGTAGCTACCACACTAAAGGCTCTGCCCCCCATCCTAGATTTCTTGAATCTAGTAGGCGTGATCAAATTAGCACTAGCGGATCGGAGTTTCCTCCTGGGATTATACCAGGTGAACCTCACTTGTAGAGAGGTGGGTCCCAGACGGTGAACCGCTTTGTAAACAATACAGAGAGATTTAAAGCAAATTCTCTCCTTAATGGGCAGCCAATGAAGCTCGCTCAAAGCCATGGCTGTAGAGGGCCTGCGCTATCTATTAAGCACCAACTTTGCTGCCAAGGACTGGACTCTTTGCAGCCCCTGCATAATATATTGCTGTGCACCTAGATATAACAAGTTACAATAGTCCAGTCTGCTTAGAATTATACTCCTAACTACCAAGGAGCGACTATCATTTGGGAGAAGCGGGAGAATTTTCCTTAGCATACGTAGCAGGGAGAGGCAGATCCTTTTGTTGGCCTGTGATTCCATTTGGAGGTTTCCATCCACGCAAACACCCAGGTTGCGCACCGTTTTTGCAGGAAGCAGTGGTTCCTCCTCAGGGGTAAGCCTGAATTCTGTTGGTAGCGGACGTGACACTCCTGTGGCCGGGCAAAACACCACCTCTGTTTTTCCCCCATTGAATTGAAGAGTGTTGTTCCTAAGCCAACCAGCTGTCTGGTGCATGCACTCCTAAAAGGTGTCCATGGACACAGCTTGTTTCCCTTCCAGGGAGAACACCAGTTGAGTGTCATCTGCATAGTTGACTAGGTCAATTCCATAGGATTTAATAATGGGTAACAGGGGGCGCAGGTAGATATTAAAGAGGAATGGGCTGATTGCCGAGCCCTGTGGTACTCCGTGATGTACTATGGTTTTGCCAGAGGAAAAGGGCCTCATAGATACCGCCTGTTGTCGTCCTGACAAGTAGGATTGGAGCCACTGTAGGGCCCTTCCTTTAACCCCAATACTCTTCAATCTTTCCACTTGCACTGTGTGACTAACCGTATCAAATGCGGCTGACATATCTAGTAATACCAGTACCGAGGAGTTCCCATTGTCAGCTCGCATTCGAAGATTGTCAATCACTGATGTCAAGGCGGTCTCAGTGCCGTGTCCTGGGCGGAAGCCAAATTGGTCCTTGTCCAATAGCAGATTATCCTCCAAATAACGTGAAAGGATCTTACTGACTGACTTTTCCAGTATTTTGATAGGTTAGGGCAAGAGGGATATGGGTCTAAAATTCGATGGAGTTGTAGGGTCCAGAGAGGGTTTTTTAGCAGAGGAGTCACCACTGCCTGCTTCCATACATCTGGCACCTCTCCTTCCTCCAGAGACTGACAACAGATCTGTCGCAGCCAGGGAAAGGTTTCCTGGCCAAATGACTTCCAGATTTTATGTGGAAGGGGGTCTAGGGGAGATCCCGAAGACACGCTTTGGGCAAGATGGTTAAAAGAGTCCTCCGTAGGAATGTCGAAGCATTCCAAGGAAGTATCGACATGGAACTCTTCATACATCCTCCTGGCCGACTCATCCTGACTGCTATGGTCTGTGGGCCAAAGTTCCCCCCCCCAATTTTTAAAATGTTCTCTTCAAAATGAGAGGCAATCTCATCACAGAGTAGCTGCGATGCGACCACCTTGTTGCTCATGCAGGCTGGGCTAGAGAGATCCCTGAAGATATTAAAGAGTGCCTTTGTGCTATTGGGTGCCAGCAAAATGGATTCGGCATAAAAATGTTCTTTGGCTCTGGCAATAGACTCTTTGTATCGAGACTGTAAAAGTCTCAGATCTATTTTATCTGTCTCAGAGTAGGCCCTCCTCCATTTCCTCTCTGCCTTTCTGCACGTTATGCGTTGTAATTTTAGCTCCTCATTGTACCAGGGGGCCGACTTCCTTTTCCTATTCTTGAGCCTTTTTATTGGAGCTAATCGATCCAGAGGGTCTGTCACATAGGTGCAGAAGGTCTGAAAGTTTTCTCCTACGGAGATAGTGGGATCAAAAAGGCTCTGTTTCGGAAGCGGCATAGAAGTGCCGCTTTTCACCAGTTTAGACCATTCTCTTCCCCTTAGGATAGTTTCCCTATGGTTCTTACCATCTTCTGTTCCAGGGAGCATAATACCAAAATGGATAAGGGAGTGGTCCGTCCAGTTTTGAGGCAGTACCTCCACCACCCTCGTCTCATTTGGATTTGCAAACAGAAGATCTAGCGCGTGCCCTCTCAAATGGGTCGGCTGATGGACCAATAGATGTAAGTTAGAGTTCTCGCACGTGTGCTTTAAGTCTCTCAGATGGCTGTCAGGCTTATCACTATCCCACAGGTTAAAGTCCCCTAATACAACCATTCTAGAGTGGGTTAGACTCAAGTTGGTGATGGGGACAAATAAGGCTTGATAGTGGGTGTCTGAGCCTGGGGGTCTATAGCAGACCACTCCTGTGAGTAGTCTACCTTTCGCCTCTTGAAGTGAAAAGCCCAGCATGGGCTATGGGCTATGGGCTGTGAATCGGGGCATACCGATTGATCAGCGGGACAGTCAGGCCACCCAATCAGGTCCAGCTAGATGTTGCCTATGTTCATCACGGTTGTTTGCACACGTCGAGTCCCTATAAAAGAATCCCAGGGGGGAGCATTCTAATGCTTGAGCCGCCCTCCTCCTGGTGGGGCCCCTTGCACTGATTGAGAAGATCTTGTATCAGCCCTGGGTACCTTAGGTTTAAGATCACACTGTGTCCTGGGAAGCACTTCCTACTGTTTCCAATCCAGGACACTCTTTTTGCCATTAGAATATGCCTATGGTGTGATATATTAAAACCTACATTTCGGTTCAACCAGAGGGCCGCCTTATTTGTCAACATTCGCGGGGTTTCTTCTCTGTCACCGCTACAGGCCGGGACCCCTGTCAAGACTACTGTGTATGGGCATGATGCTGGAGGTAGATCTAGGACCGGCAGGCCCGGAGTACACCGTGCAAGGTCGGCTAATATTGGCGATGTATCATGAGGTGTAGGTGTTCTTCCCTCTGTATATATGGGGGCTGTGTTAGAGTTGGCCTTTTGAACTCATGTTCCTACCCTTATATGCCTGTTATCTCCCGAGGCAATGTCTATACTGACCATGGAAGATCACTTTTGCTCTATAATCGAGTCCAAAGAAAGTCTCTTCTTGGCCAGCTGTATTTCGTGGACTAGTCGTGACTCCGCTCTCGTGAGGAAGGCATCGAGAGTCCCCTTTACACCCCCCCACCAGAGATCCGATTGACTTACACTTGCTCATCCCGCAAAGTGATGGGCTTATATTGGGCTTGTGTTGGACAAAATATTAATGAATTAATCAAAATACCTTAATAGCTATTGTAAATCTGTCCCAATGACCTCACAGTTTCCTTGGATCCTTAATGTCATCAGAAAGCCCTTCAGACGCCTCCTGGCGTGTGTTGGTAAAATGCGGTGCAGCTATTTAATACTTATGCCCAGTCCACAAATCTACTTCCCGGCGTCTTCCTGACCCACAGTACCTTGGGGTTCCAATAGCGACGTAAGGGGGTGGCCCTGCCCAGTAAACGAAGTAAACAACTAAAAGAAGAAAACTTATTGCCAGAAATGAAGAATTTTAAGGTTGATGTATCGGTCTGTTTTACAGGACAGCAATCTAAGCCAAGTTGACCCTGAAAAGCATTAACAATGACTCATTAATGTTTTATTTTCCACATCAAGAGGGGTCATGGCTATGATAAAGAACATGTTAGGAGGGTGGATTTGGATTTAAGGAATAGGAAATGTTATTTTTGATTGAAGTGAGATTTGAATGAAAGTTTTTTGTCCTTGACAAGACCTAAGCTAACAACACGTCAATGGGAAACTTTCACAGAATGTCTTAAGCTATTTAAGATTGAATTACAAACAATACACCAGTCTACCAAGATTTCAATTTGGTGCAACCTAACGTGATGGAGAGGCTAAAGTGGGAGATCAGAGGGTGGTGCAAAGTCTCATAAGTTGGTGGATGCCTGGAGAGTCCTGAGCCCACTGGGAATGATTTTGCATTATTACCACCTGTTCATAATGTTTTTTCACTGATTGAAGATTTCTTAAAATACCAACTAAGAATCCAAAACGCTGGATATTGACATTGTCATTGATTTAGTAATCATGCCAGTAAATGATTTTGTGGAAGGAATACAGGCCCGCTGAGATAAAGTCTATAATGTAGTGTCCTGAAGAAAAAGGAATATACATATTTCCTAACTAGGGTACTGATAACCTTTCTAGAGGTAAAATTGAATAGTATTCAGAGTGCACAGATTATAAGAGCCTCAATGACTTTTTTACATTCGGGAAAAGAAAATGAGCTATTTTTACAAAAACAAATTGAAGGGAAAATAAACCCAAATACAGTAAAAGAACAGTGGGCAACAGGAAAGAAGTTTTTCCACATACTAGTCTTAATCATCAGCACTATACAAATGCAAGAATTAAGCAGACACTAACTACAAGCAAATTAATATGGCTGAATTGAATTCTTAACAATGAAGCATGAGTATAACTTGAAATCTGTATCAATGTTCAAGTGTGCAATGATTAGAACTAGACCAAAATGTTGAGACTCTTTGGGGGAATTGTAAAGCTTTCAACATATAGTTTGAAAAATGCAGAATCTTAAGATAAAATTGTGGAATATGCATTACCTAAACCGATGGAATTGAGATATCCGTTGATAAGGGAGTATTTATTTAGATGGTTGAATTCAGTCTACAACTCAGTAATTGCTGATCCAATAGCAATAGGAGTAATTCTCAGTAGCCTAAATTCACCTAGAATATGCAATGAAGAAGAACAGATCGTTGATGAAGACATGTCACTAACTGCAATTTCAACTGCTAGAAAATTATGACGTGAGGTGGGATGCTAGACTTGGATTGTTATATTGCTTTTCCTTACAAGCTATATTCACATTCACTGTTTGGCAGAGCAGGAGCCTCATCATAAATTGAAGATGTTCCTGCTCTGCAAAATTTGTGCCCTGCTTCCCCTATTTAGAAATGGGAGAATCTCTGAGTTGCCATCTGTGGAACCTCTGCCTACTCCTTCAGCAGTCCGCAATTGTCCACAACCTATCTCCCTCAAGACCACCACCTTTGATGCATCATGCAGCCTTCTCTTATTAAAACAGACATCCTGACCCAGATTTTCTGCGCCAAGTTCTGCCACATGAGGCATGGTGGGCCCTGGCCGACAAAATCCAAAATGCCCTCACATGCAGGGAGAACTCTTCATGCATGTAGAGGATAATAATTTTTTGTTGTTCATAAACAGACCGTAGTTTTGTAGATTGTTTCTGGGAAAGAAAATGCATGGCTGGTGTGTTAGGAAATGGGGATTGAGGTGCTGCATTCTGTCAAGGCTGGTCTAAGAGCAAGGAACCGTTACCATGACGTGCAAACTTTGTACACAGCAGTCATTAAGAAATGGATTCCTGAAGATGTTAAGGCTTTGGAAGGTTCCAATTTATCCTCGGATATAGTGAGGTTTCATGCGCATATTATTTTATTGATTGTTCTGGATCATCAAGAGAACATTTGATTAGATGTAATCGATGCTCCTCAGGTTGAGGCAATTCGTGATATTCAAGTGTGCAATGTTTAGAACTAGATCAAAATTTAGAGTCTCAGGCAAAAAACCTCTTCAGGATAAGGCAATTCTGGATATTCTCAGGTGAACCTTGCATAACCCTCACATTGTTTGCCCTGCCAAGTCAGTTCAGTGAAATTCTTATACTTGTCAGAAAGGCTGTATGATTTAATGTCCATCAAGAGTAAAACGTCTCTCGCAGATATTTAGGGGATTGAGCATTTTGTTAGCTGTTGGGCATGCCATTTCTTTACCTTCTTGATGCCAAGTATTTAGTGATCTTTTGACAAGATTAAACAAATGTGTTCCCTCCACACCAACAGTATAATTACAAGATAAATTTAGAACAAGCTGACAAATTCCAGGTAGTCTACTGCATGCACTCATAGCGTCAGAAACCTAATATCTCAGACCATAACTGCATACACATCTAACTAATGGTTTTATTAGGCCATCACACCCTCCAGCGTTATCATCAATATTTTTCTATCCTTGAATAGTAGAGATTTGAGGGCATGTATAGGTAGCAGAGCTCTTGATAGAATTACTTAGAGAATCACTGCTCCTTGTCTTTGATATATGTGTTGTTAGAGCAGATCAGAAATGCTAAAATATTCAATAGCTGGATTTAAACTGAGCTTTCCATCTAGTCGAGCTTAGAATGTGTGATGAGTGGAAGAGGGCTTTCAATATTAAGTTTGGATTGGGTGAACTCCAAGTCATGTGTTTGGACTCTGCATACTCCTGCAGTACTTCAGTATTTCATTGATGAGATATTGAGGTGTTTTTAAATGTGTTATACGTTGTCTATCTAGATGATTTTTTGATCTACTGTGACACCTTGGAAACTTGCATATAACATTTTAAGTCGGTGTTATAGTGTTTAAAAGAACACCTCCTTTTTTCTAAATTGTTAAATGCCTTTCCCACACCTCCACTGTTGAGAATTTGAATTTTATCATTACAATTGAAGGACTCAACATGGATGATACATTATCAGCAATACTGCAATTTCATGCACCTATTTCAGTTATGGTAATTTAGAACTTTTTTGGGCTTTGCCAACTTTCATAGGTATACTCCTCAGGTGTGTTAAAGTGTATCGCTATTCACTACAGAAAGGAGTAACTTATGTTTGGGTAGCTAAAACATATATGGCATTTTATTTTTTGAAAGAACATTTTCTAGTGCTATAATTTTCAACATTTATGAATGTGCCCTCATTGCTGAGATACAAACTTCTTATGTGATGGCAGATGTGTTATCTAAAAGAGAACCAAATACTGAGGAGTTTTATAAGGTCCCTTCTTTTTCAAATACATTTTCACTAGCTTGGCTAAGTTACACCATCACTGAAAAGAAACTTTTGGCAATTAAGAGATCTTGGGAAGAGTGTATACATTATCTCTTAGAAATACAATTTAAAAGTATACATACAACACAGAAATTTGCTTTTTCAAAATCTGCTTGTGCACTTTCACCTATGCAGCTCGGATGGACTTTGTTATTCTCTCGCTATGATTTTTTATTAATTATAGACCTGGTCCAAGAATTTGAAAGCTGTTGCTAATCAAAACAAACTCATGTGGAGAGTGATAATTAGGGTACTGAAAATCCACTATTCATTTCATCTCCAAAGAGGCAGTCAGATCAATCTGTTGATTTAATGAATGTAGCTTTGTTTATTACCAAAGAACATACAGACAGACAATCAATCAATAAAGAGATTTGGATATAAGATATAAGAACAAGGAAATCAAGATGAAAATAATGGATTGTTATACCTTGAAAATACTGTATTTTTATCATTAGATCAGTTAAGACAAAGTGGTATTTGTTAGTCTGATTATTTAAAGATGGGGCATCCTTCAGTTGCTAAAACTCTGTCAACAGTACAAAGATACATTTGATGGCAAAGTTTAAATGCTGATATTAAAATCTATATGCAAACTTGTTCAACTTGCTCCAACATCAAGAATTCATGGTGAATTGCTGATTTTAGATTTGACTAAGATAGGTAATTTTATATCTCTACCTGGTCTGCTTTCATCTGAAGAATTAGAACAACTATTTTCACAACATGTTGCCCATTTACATTGTGTTCCACAGTTGTTGATTACTGACAGAGGATTCCAGCTAATTTCCAAATTCTGGTTTTCCTTGCGTAAAGAGTTGAGTATAGAAGTATGTCTGTTAACCAGTTATTGTCCTTAAGCAGGTGGACAGACTGAAAGTTTGAATCGGTGTCATTGCTCCATTCATCAAGGTGGGGATTAGAGCAAGATTTTGCATTTACCAGAAATACCACACAAGAACACAGAGCATCTATTTATTGGGGATTCTTTGGTTTGTATGGTCATCATCCTCCTACATTTGGGTCAGTCATTGCCAACCTCAAATATTTATTTGCAAGAATATTTAACCAAGTTAATTGATATCTATAAGTCCTGCTACTGAGTATTCTGTAGGTGAGAACATGTGGCTGCTTGCAATATTTGAAATTGTAAACTAAATTTGTGGGACAATTTCTTTTGTGTGTTCAAGATGCTTTAGTAGTTTTTTTTTAATAAGGAGAAGCAATGCAGAGGAAATGAGGGGGGAGAAAAAAAATCTAATAAAAACACCTGATAATTGTGTGATGTGTACATAATTGTGGTACATACAATTGTTGATGTTAAAATACATAAAATAAGAAAAGACGTAAATCCAACTCTCAGTATATAACATGAGCATGTGGCGTTGAGCCATGGGCAGAGTATAGGACTTGATGAGATGAAACGGGTATAACTGCAAAGAGTACACATCTGAACAGATGTTCCTGATGTGGTGTTGAAGTGTATGGTAGTTCCTATATTCCCAATAGGTTCTGCGCATTGGAATAATATATCCTGCAGCTTAGACGTAGGACGTAAGTCGACTAGGTCTCTGCCGGTATATTTTAGACTTAATTGTGAGTGCCAGCTAGCTCAGAGGTCCTAGAAACTTTCTCGAAAGTACAAGAAGGGATTAGTCTCTGACAACCATATAACATGACAACTTTGTTTCCCCAGAATGAAACGTATCTCTAGAGTCGCGGAAACAATAGACGGCTATTTCACTCGGTCAGATGTGCATGCTTCGTTTCACCAGAGTTGCTTGGAAATAGAAAGACTGGCGTTTTCAATAAAAGTATTTATTGAACAGTCTTATTTCTTAAGCATAAGAAATGCACTGCTACAATTGAAATGCTAATTAAGAAGTACAATGCATATAATACGAATAGTATTATAAAATAGTACTGTAAGAGCATGATATGGTTTCTAAGCCATAAACATAGATACATAAAATGCATAAAATACATACAGTGATATAATAGTGGCTAAAAGTACTCAACTGGTGCTTCTAAAATACGCCTACCCCGGTGTACCTAACCTAAGTCTAGTACGAGGGAGGAGTAAGTGTGGTGTAGCTTAAGTCTAGTAATTTTCTGCCAAGAATCTGTTCCAAGAATTCTATAAGGGTCTAATCAGCTCCCTACCTTGGTTTCAGGTCTTGTATCTCTCTCTCTCAGGACTCAATCTCCCAGCAACCCGCAAGGGTAGCCTGGAAACACTGGAGCTGGTCAGTTGGAGGGTTGGCTTCCTTCGGCACTTGCAGCAGCAGGGCGTCGGGCAAGTAGTTAGTCGATCTGCTCTTGAACCACCGTGTGTTTGACTGGGCAAATGTAGGCATATTTATACTTTGATGGTGCCGAGTTTGTCGTAAGATTGGGCATAATATCGTCACTAGTGCCTCAGTTCCTTGAAAACTCCAGGAGTTCTTGGATAAATTAGTATTCAAGCAGGGGGAAGTCCCTGATTGCTGAAGGCTGGTTTTTCCATGAAATCGTTGTGGATTCTCAGAGTTTAGTGGAAGTAGCCATGCCGTATTTGGGCTGCACAGGCTATGACTAAATAAGGTAAAGATTCCTATGCCTATATAAGGATTGGGTGAATTGTACCTATATATGGGCATGAATCTGGAACATTTCACTAGGGTCCTAGATTCCCACATAACACCCACTCCACGATTGTTAAGTTCAATAATACTTAAGCACTGAACATATCTAAAGCAAAATGTACACAATTCCACCCCAAAATACAAAAATGCATTTGAATAGGCTTGCTCACATGAAATGAGTATATACTGTATGTAAAAAGTTATAGGCGTCATCTGAAATCAAGCATAAATCATGAGCATATATTCTCTCATTAAATAAAATGAAAGCACATTCATCAATTGATAACTGAAATCTGTCCCATAGCATAAGTTTTTTAACTGTGTTTGTTTTCGAGGTTGAAACCAAATATTGTTATTTTAGGAAGTTCGAACACGAAATCTTGTTCTCTAAGAATAGTTCTACTTTAAGCAGATAATGCTGTGCCAGCATTTGGAAAACGTTCAAATTAGTAGATTGTTTTGAAAAATGTAGGCCGAATTTCAGAGTTCAGAACGCTTTGTGAAATAATCAAAAGTTATTCTCAGGAGTGTCAGGAGAAAACATCAGATCATCTAGGCTGGCAAAGAAACCGTCTACGGAAGTAGGTGAAAGTGGAACTACTTCAGTTAGCAGATCAAAAGTGCAGGAGTGTGGATCATCGCCGCCAACGTTTGATGCATTAGCAATGTCCGTAGTAGATGGTACCTGTGTGCCTGTAGTTTCTCGTATCTCACCCTCAGTTAGACTTGCCGGTGAGACCTCAATGAATGCCGTCATCGGAATAGGCAGCCGTTGGGAGCAACACGATGCATGAGCCGTTACTGGACCTAGCAAAGCATCAACATCCGATGGCAGTACTGATGGAAGTGTAAGACAAATGTCCAACACGCATTCCTGTCCGCAAAGCAGGCATCGAAGAACAGGTAAGATGCAATCTTGCCAGATTGGTCTGAACGATAGAAACCAGGTTGTGTTCAAATCTCTTAAACGAGCCAAGCCAAGAATCTGTGAAATTCTCTCACGATACCTCATGGCAAGGAGGCATTGTTCCATGGTAGTCTGGGTGTTGCTGGTGGCCGGACATGCCATATCGGAGCAGAAGGAATAAAAATAGAATTCCTGCCACTAGTCCTAAGATGAGAGGCAGGCCGCCGAACACAAAGTGCACATAATTTGGAAAAATGCCGAGGACAGCTTCAAATCATCATAAACATTTGTAGAACGCACTGTAACCCCACAGGCACCCTGGCGCTAAAAGAATCTGTACAGCCCGAAGGCTGTTAGCTACACAATGAGAGAGCAATCCGTTATCCAGTGGGTGTACTTCTTCCCCCCACGGAGAGGCTTGTTATATCCTGGGTAATAACCAGGTCTTAACTTTCTTACGGAACAACAGCAAGCCTTGTGTTCTCCTGATTTCTACAGAAAGGTTATTCCATAGGCGAGCCGTTGCCACGCTGAATGCTCTTCCTCCCAGGGTCACCCTCCTTATTTTGGACACTCTTACACAGTTGGTGGTGGCAGAGCGGAGGTTCCGGGTAGGCTTGTACCACTGAAATATATCAAATGGTGTTAAAAGTCCTGAAAAAATCATCTTAAATACATGTGCGATGCCGCTGGTATTAGACATGTTTAAGATTTGACTTAACATTTCTGCAAAATGTACTGGGCAGTTTGTTGATAATAATGCTTGTATCTCTGCAGAAGACCTTGCTACTTGCAGATCATACGTTTCTCTAGACGAGGTCAGTGGCACATTGTTTTGTAAAAGAATGGCTTTCATTCTGCTTAAAGTATCAATTCGTATAGAAGAGATATTCAGTGAAGGCCATAAAGCCGTCTCCCTTCCTGTCTCGCTTTTTGGATACAATACTTGCATACAAGTGACCGTGGATGGCACAGTTACGAGATAACTTTTTCCTGGCAACATGCTACAACAGTTGTGACCATTGAGCATAACGTAGCTGCCATTGGATAGCTGCCTGAAAATCGGTACTATCGCTGTGGAGGGCGAACCGTGCAGGTGGCAAGAGAGGTTATTTGCAGAACCTTTGCAGGCTCCGTACAAATTAATACCCTGGCACAAAAGTGTACCACTCAGGGAGGTTTTACCATTCTTACCACTAAGGAATACTTCATGTCCCCCATTCCAACATTTGTGTGTGTATGGTAAAACCCAGGTCGACTTAATGTATTCTTTACCCAACCTTTCATACAGGCCCACTGGTATATGCTCCAAACAATACTGAAACAGGAAAGACGTCACTGGTATCGTAATGGTGCCATGAATTATCCATTCAATGACAGGCTTCTCATAAACTGTTAATTGTAATCTTTAAAGTTTTTTAATGCTCAGCACCGTATAGTCTGCTCCTCTTTGTGCCAAAGAGATTTGTTTATCTGTAAGATTAAATACAGCAAACAATGACGTGGTATTGATTAGATGCCATGACACATAGCCTGAACGCAGATTTTGCAACGTCCAGCCTAGAAGCATGATAGAACTAATTTGAGACTGGCCATGTTGTAACATTAACAAGTCTTGTTCTATGATGTCAATGGAAGATGACACGATGCTGTCCAAAGAATAAATTCTGGAGGACAGAGTCGTTAACCCATTGTCCACTACAGAGAGGCTTTTTTCTAAATTTATAGGATCAATTTCTCGTATTCTTTCTGAAGTTTCCATTTGCGTCACTTTCCATATTTCGTTGTATGTCTCATATATTCCAGCGTATATGAAACGTTTTTGACGCGGTTTGCGAGGCCCCATTAAGAAATCTCGCAAATCATTACTTTCTTTAAATAAAGATAAGTGTTGTTTTATTTCTGGAAGTGTAGATTTATGAAGCCACTCAAGGCAAGGCTACCCCACACTATAAGTGGTTACTATCCCTGGATGTTGTCTCTGGGAATATCTTGGATCTGGCCTATTCATTTTGAACCCCTGTGGTTTGTTCAGGAATCTATCTTGACAGTTATTTGTGTCTGTGGGCCAGATTAACCATTTTTTCCAATCAGAATTAGTTCTGTTTTGTTTAATGATATATGGTACTTCTACCTCCTCATCTGAAGTGCTATTAATGTCACTTGTGGGTTTAGGTATAGATGGTTTGTTTAACTCTTTAATCTTAGCCAGGCCAAGACAAGACGTCTGTTGAACAGTGTCATATAAAAACATTATTTGTTCTGGTATAATGCTGGCTCTGAATAGGGCTTCTAAACCTTGCACCTGCCAGTCTTTCATGCCCCAGACAGTTTTTGTCTCAATGTTGTCTTTCCAAAAGTCAAAACCTAATGTAGAGAGCTGAGCATAAAAGTTTGCAGAATAAATTTGTTTAGTATTGGTCAGCATTGTTTTCATACCTGTCTTATTTATATTTTTAAAATAAAACGTTTCTGGATTGGTAACATTAAACACTGAGAAGTACGAACATTTTTCTTGAAATGTTTTGTAGCTGCCTTTCGGCGGAGTAGGACAATGTTCCTATTGATTGTAATGAAACACATTTCTAGGGCTTGCAGATTTATGCAAATAATGGTGACCATAATGATTAAAACAATACATTAGTTCATAATCTGATGACCCTTCTAAGTAGTCATGTTCTGTAAATTTAGCTGACATTTCTAAATCTTTCATCGTGTTGTTAACAGTCTCAAAGTCCCAATCATCAGAAAGTGTACTGGGTGAGACAAAGTCACTCAAAGAAACCTTAAACTGATGTGCAATCTTCAATAATTCCACCGGGCCATAGATGTCATAATCAGTTTTGTCACAAGTAGCAGTGTCAACCAAATGGCACTGTGCCCGGCAGGCACTCCTTGGGGGAACACTGTCTCCAAATTCTGACGATAATGTAGTCTTTTCTTTCAAATAATGTGATCAATAACCATTTCTTGTTGATCCAAATAGAAATGCGTTTATTTTAAACACAATGAGTTCTATATTATGAGTTCCACTATATAACAGAGACCCTGCACCCCGTTTTTTTCTTTCCCCACCATTGATCTATCAGACGACCAACACTAAATCTTCTTAATATACTTACCCATCGTCAGTACTTATAATGGAAGGATCAACACACCTGTATATATAATAAAACATACATTTCTCACTTCCAGATTGCACATTTGTCCCCTGAGAAAGGACAGGAGTCCTGAAATGCATAGGGAAGTGCTTATCGCAATTTGAGCTTATATCAAATGATGGAGCGATATTTACCTTACTGGAAATGAACCTCATTGTGTTTAAAATAAACGCATTTCTATTTGGATCAACAAGAAATGGTTATTACATTATTTGAAAGAAAAGACTACATTATTGTCAAAATTTGGAGACCGTGTTCCCCCAAGGAGTGCCTGCTGGGCACAGTACCATCCAAAATTCAATCCATGGTGAAACCAGATATGTTTTTTCTATTAGATGAAGGAGTTCTGTTACTTTTTCCTTGAAGTTTGTCTTTGCTGGCTTATCCTCTGGTTCACTTGGATCCTCAGAAAAGTTATCGAAGTTGATAAAGTAGCCAGAAGCAGTTCTGTCAATTGTTGGGATTGCATCAGGATTACTTGATATCACTGGAGCTGTTTCTTGTTTCGCCATATTTGTATAGTCAGATGTCACATCATTGTAGACAGGCGTGTCTTGACAAACTGTTATTTGGGTTTCCAGAGGTACAAGTTCCATGGCTTTGTTGCATAGTCCTTCTTTTCATACTGCAGGTTTATCAAAAGTGATAAGTCTTTCAGTTTGAACCTCTTGGATTGTAGCAAGATTTGGTCGTCTGCTACTTCTCGGGAGTCCACTGAGCCTACTACTTATTATCGGCCACATGTTGTGGTTTGACCAGGTCGATGGATACAACTCTGTTCTCCCTTTTACCAGCAAGGGGCAGTAGTAAACTGATCTTGTTCCGTGGATGGCCAAGACAGGTACTTCTTTTCTGTAAGAAGGCCCAAATTCCTTCTTTACCGCGATTTTCTCACTGACCAGATCCCCAATCTTTGGAATCCAGACAGGCCTTGCTGGGACAGGCGGTTTTTCTTCAGTGGGCGTTTGCTTCTGTATTGTATTACTCAGACTTCTTCTTTTTTCATTTAAGTCCTGTAAAACAGTCAAACGATCTTTGACATCAAAGGGTTTTCACTGAAGTCTGACAATCTAGGTCTTCGATTATCATTCTAGTACCAAACATTAGTTCATACGGTGCGACTCCACCCAGAGAATTTCTTGGCAGCTTGTTAAGACTACGTTGGACACTTATTAGATGTTTGACCCAACCATCACCCGAACCTAATACCTTAGCTGTTATGATTGCTTTATTTCACGTTTTTTTTCTTTCCACTACCGCATTACACTCAGGATGGAAGGGACTAGAATACCGCAATGCAACGCCCAAGCTAGCCATGGCCTCCTTGTAAGCTTGAGAGCTAAACGCAGGACCCTGGTCAGAATGTAGGGTGCCAATTGCGTATGTGCCGATAAAGATATGCAAATCCTTTATAACAGTTCTGGCGTCAGCCGAGCGCTGGGGCCATATCCAAATAAATCTTGTGCTAGTAGTTATGGGGCCGCATCCGCTCAATATAACGTTTGCGTGTAGATAGTCTAATGCTGTCTAGCAGTGGTATCTGAACTGGGCTGGCTATTCTGTAGTCAGGTATCTGGTGGCTTTCGCTGCTGCGATTTCTGTTGAAGTTAGGGCAGTAAATTGCGAAATCGTAAACATCAACTCCCAGTCCCGGCCACCAGTACATCTTTTCTAATTTTATTATAGATTTCAAGATCCCTTGATGTCTCAGACCCTCTCCAATATGTGCTTCGTGTACCAAAGCAGGTCTCTGATTCCTGTTTGGAATTACTCTGTCCCCCACTCCAGGGATTTGAGCAAAAGGAACGGAGTTTGCATCAATTATGTATGCATTTGTGAGTGGATAGTTTAGAGTTAACGCTGCATAGCTGCCTTCCATTGTGGTTGTTACTGCTAGTAACGTTTCACCATCTATTACTCATTTAGAACGAGTGATTGTAGCTACGGAAGTTGTTTGCACAGCTGCCTTCGCGGCTTCATCAGCCAATGAATTCCCTGCAACGTGAACGCCATCACGTTGATGACTCAGCGGATGAATAACGTGAGTCTTTTGTAGTTCTTTCTGCAAAAGAACTACTTGTTCCCAAAGCGTTTTATGCTTAATTGAGCCACCTTTTGAATTTTTGAAACCGTTTCGAACCCAGTTCTGCAAGATTCAACGCAGAAATACGAATCACACACTATTAGTGTGGGGAATTCGCGATCGGTATTTTCAAGCGCCATCTTGAAAGCCTGTAGTTCAGCTCTCTGAGCTGTACAGTCTCCGAGTGATTGAGTTTTAATGACCATAGGTCTGAATTTACCTTCGTGCCAACGACCTTTAACGATCGCGCACGCAGCACTATAGGCTTGTTTACCCCCAATTGCGGGTTGTGCTGCTCCGTCTGTATATTTATAGATTACTAGCAGCCCGTCCCGACGTTGTCTGGGTATGAATTGCTGCCGGCCAGTAGTGTATTGTTTTGTAGGATTTCGTTTTGATAGCATTTCTTATCTGTGACAGGCCTGTGAAAAGCTCCGATTCACAGTGCACTGCTGATGCACTTAAGAGTGCGCGTTCAGTAGTGTGTGAACTCGAGTTTCCCTACTTTATTTTTCCTTGCAATATTATATAGCGCGAACTCGACAACATGGCATGAGCACAATTAACATTACAGAAGAACACATTCATTTGTGGTAGGCACGGGGAGACAAAGTGATTTGCCTGGAATCACAGGATGTTGAGCTGATGCCGAGATTCGAACGTAGCTCCCCAGCTCTAAAGTTCGTAATTCTAGAACTTGTGGCGGGAGGTGTGTCTAAAAGTGTATGTCGGTGCTGGCCATCAATGAGAGAGACGTGTGCATTTTACAAATCGGTGGTGAAAAAACATGAGCATGTTGCTGGAGATGTGGGCCACCGCGCCACCAATGTACTTACCGGGGGAGAGTAAACACCCATTATTCCGCAACTTTCTTTCCGCATACCATCATTCCGCATACTTTCATTACGAAAGTACCATGACTCCACAATGCCATTATAATGCATGGCATTACATTTTATATGCTTTTACCACGCATACATTTACAACAAAATTCGTTGTAAATGCATGAATGGTAAAAGCATGTTTATTTTATGTTTGGATAAGGTAAGTATGGGTATAGGGGTATATGTTTTGGGGTACTGAGGTATATGTTTTGGGGTGTTTGGGTATTTTAAGGGTTCAGATATAGTTTTGGGTTATGGGGTACAGGGGTAGTTTTAGGGTTTAGGGATAGGTATGGGTTTTGGGGTACAGGGTTATTTTTATGGTTTAGGGCTCGGTTTGGGTTTTGGGGTACAGGGGTATTTTTTAGGGTTCAGGGGTACGTTTTGGGGTACAGTGGTATTTTAAGGGTTCAGGGCTAGGTTTGGGTTTTGGGGTAAAGGGGCATTTTAGGGTTCAGGGGTAGGTTTGGGTTTTGGGGTAGTGGGGTATTTTTAGAGTTCAGGGCTAGGTTTGGGTTTTGGGGTACAGGGGTATTTTTAGGGTTCAGGGGTAGGTTTGGGTTTTGAGGTACACAGGTATTTATAGAGTTCAGGGCTAGGTTTGGGTTTTGGGGTACAGGGGTATTTTTAGGGTTTAGGGATAGGTTTGGGTTTTGGGGTACAGGGTATATTTATAGGGTTAAGATGGGTTAGTGTTTAATGGTGTTGGGGTATTTTAGGGAGTAAGGGTGGGTTATGATTATGCGGTGCAGGGGTATTTAAAGGGAGCAGTTTTGGGTTATGGGGTACAGGGGTAGTTTTAGGGTTTAAGGATAGGTATGGGTTTTGGGGTACAAGGGTATTTGTAGGGTTCTAGGGTAGGTTTGGGTTTTGGGGTACTAGGGTATTTTAAGGGTTCAGGGCTAGGTTTGGGTTTTGGGGTACAAGGGTATTTTTAGGGTTCAGGGCTAGGTTTGGGTTTTGGGGTACAGGGGTATTTTAGGGTTCAGGGGTAGGTTTGGGTTTTGGGGTACAGGGCTATTTTTAGAGTTCAGGGCTAGGTTTGGGTTTTGGGGTACAGGGGTATTTTTAGGGTTCAGTGGTAGGTTTGGGTTTTGAGGTACACAGGTATTTATAGGGTTCAGGGCTAGGTTTGGGTTTTGGGGTACAGGGGTATTTTTAGGGTTTAGGGATAGGTTTGGGTTTTGGAGTACAGGGTATATTCATAGGGTTAAGATGGGTTAGTGTTTAAGGGTGTTGGGGTATTTTAAGGAGTAAGGGTGAGTTATGATATATGGGGTACAGGGGTAGTTTTAGGGTTTAGGGATAGGTATGTGTTTTGGGGTACAAGGGTATTTTAGGGTTCTGTGGTAGGTTTGGCTTTTGGGGGTACAGGGGTGTTTTAAGGGTTCAGGGCTAAGTTTGGGTTTTGGGGTAAAGGGGTATTTTTAGGGTTCAGGGCTAGGTTTGGGTTTTGGGGTACAGGGGTATTTTAGGGTTCAGGGGTAGGTTTGGGTTTTGGGATACAGGGTTTTTTATGGTTCAGGGCTAGGTTTGGGTTTTGGGGTACAGGGGTATTTTTAGGGTTCATGGGGTAGGTTTGGGTTTGGGGGTACAGGGGCATTTTAAGGGTTCAGGGCTAGGTTTGGGTTTTGGGGGACAGGGGTATTTTTAGAGTTCAGGGCTAGGTTTGGGATTTGGGGTACAGGGGTATTTTTAGGGTTTAGGGATAGGTTTGGGTTTTGAGGTACACAGGTATTTATAGGGTTCAGGGCTAGGTTTGGGTTTTGGGCTACAGGGGTATTTTTAGGGTTTAGGGATAGGTTTGGGTTTTGGGGTACAGGGGTATTTTTAGGGTTAGGATGGGTTAGTGTTTAAGGGTGTTGGGGTATTTTAAGGAGTAAGGGTGGGTTATGATTATGGGGTGCAGGGGTATTTAAAGGGAGCAGGGTGGTCACCCAGAGCTGGAATGTACAGAACCTGGGAAGAAAAAACAATGAAATATTGGGCACAACGCTCGTTTTTTTTCCGTAATCCCGCGCCCCGCACACGCCCACGCCCCCAGCACACGCCCACAGCACAACGCAGATACGCCCACAAGGGACTACTTTGCTGGCATGGTTTTTTTACCTTTTAAATGTATATGGTGGGCGTCTGCATAGCCTATGTCCTTCTGCTGCTACTGCCCTTTCCAACGCTGTATTGGGTGTTGTGATTGGTGCTGTGCTTCCTGAGATTACCCGCCTCAAAGTTTGGGCTCTCTCTTTATTATATTAGTATAGATACAGCCGTTATCTTCTAGAGGTTGAATTTCGGTCGGCAGAGGACATTCGTATTCGTATTGTTGGAATTCTTGTGTCTTCAAGTAGGGGTCAAAAACGTATTCAACGTCTGTTGCAGCAAGAAAGTTAACCCATTGTATTCATCTCGGATGTAAAGATTTAGCATTTGTAATGCTCGCTTTTGTCACTGCCTCTAAGGCAGGTACAGGTGTAACGATCATTATGCGTTTACCCTGCGCGAGAGCTCTCTTTTGCTACTGCAGTTTGAACCGCTGTCAGAATTTTTTCTGTTGAAGTGATTTTTATTTCAGATTGTGTGTACAAGTGTGATTTGTATGCAATTGGTACCTTTTCCCCTTCATTAAAGGTCAGGTATGTGAACCCGCATTTCCCTGGGATGACACGGTTCACGAGATTGCACGCATTGTTGCGTGTATCTAATTGTGTTTTTGCTAACATGTCTGTTTGTACTGAACGCAACATTTCTGTATGTTTCTGAGTCCAATTTGTTGGTTTGAAATCAGGTTTGATTAGTTCGTAGAGAGGTTTAACCCTTTCTGTGTAATTCAGAAGAGAAGTACTTCCAAAATTCAGGAAACCTAGAATTGACTGTAAGTTTGTCAGCGTCTTTGGAGGTTGGAGCTGTGCACATTTCTCAAGAAAGTTTGCTACCAGGCTTTTGCCTTCACTTGTCAACTCATATCCTAAGAATAGGACGTTGAGGTGGGCAATTCGTGATTTCTTAAAATTGAATTTGTACCCTTCAGAAGCGAACCCAAGTATTATGGTGTTCACTCTTTTCAAGCGCACGTCCAAATCATCGTCTGTAAGATATATGTAATCGACATAAAATAATGCCTCATCATCGTACATTTGTAGTATTTCTGTTACTCTGGCTGAAAATAACCCTGGACTATTCTTGAATCCCTGGGGGAGCCGGCAAAATTGTCGATGTGTCCCCAAGATTGAGAAAGCGGTCAAGTGCCTACTTCCGGTGCAATGTTTTGACAGAAAAACTCATTTGAAATTTCTAATGTGGTTTTATATTTTTTGCGCACAATGTTTTTCATCAGTGCTGCACTATGTGCATTTTGTACTGCAAAAGTTTTACAACAAGAGTTTAGGTGTCTGTAATCCAAAACTAAACGATATGAATTGTCTGGCTTGGAGACAGGAAACAAAGGATTGTTCATAGATGAGGTGCATGTTTCAATGACCCCTTGAAATTCAAGTTGATCCAAGATCTCCCTGAATTGTTTTTTAGCTTCTTGCTTGACTGGATACAGCCTTTGAGCAGTAGGTTGATTTTTTAACTGGATTTTGTGGTGAGGAGAGACCTCTTCCCATCCTACGTGATTTTTATATAATGCTGGAGCCTGAGCTACTGCCCATTTCCTGGGACAGGTATATTTTTTATGAATTGGAATGTGATTTGAGAAGGCTGGCATAATTATCTCTTCGCCGTGTGGGCACTCCCTAACAACTGCAGGTGGCCAGTCTCATTCAGCCAGAAGTATGTCATAACCCTTGGAAAGCTTGTCCCAAAAGAGAGCTTTTATTTTTCTAGTTATGTCCCCCTCCATCCGGAGTGTTACTTCATATAACTTGTGGGGTACAGTAACCCTGGTGTTGGCAGTTTAAACTTGAATGCATTCATTCAAGTCCACTGTCTCCAGATGATCCTTCAGGATCTTGCGAACTATGGTTACTTCTGCTGCGCTGTCTAGCATTGTCTGAGCCCATTCCCCGTTCTTGAGTTGTGTCCTCAGAATCCTCGGCATGTCTGATCTTTACACTTGCTACCTTCTTCTTGGTGAATTGAGTTTTCTTATTTTTTTGGAACGTGCTGTTCGTCTTTGGACTTCACGCGTTCTTCTTTTTGTTCTGACCGTCCTCTTCTTTCTGATTTCTGTGGTGAAGTCTGAAAGGTACGAGAGGAACGTGTATCATTATCTTGATATCTATCAGGTTTTCTTAAAGTATCCCTATTTCTAAGGTTATATCTTTTTTCAGAGGACTCCCGTTGTGGAGACCTACCTCCCCTAGCGTGGGGGGGGGGGAGATCTTCCTCTGGACTGTGAATGCTTCTCTCTAGGAAGCGTTTGTTTAGTGTTCTCCCACTTTTTTTTAGGAGTAGTGAGATTATTTTTAATAAAAGTTTTTTCAGGTTTCTCTGTTAGTTGTGGTTTTAGTGGTTTTCCACCCAAACTATCTCTACCTAGTTCTTCAATTATTCTGGCAAGCTCATATGGTTGCTCAGTAATATCTGTTTCTTTTAGTTTCTGGCGGATTGCCACTGATGCTGCTTCACCTCTAATGTTGGCTAATAGTATAGCCGAGAACTGTTTGAAATCTTTCAGTAATTTCATACCTAGATTTAAAGCCGGTTCTGGACCGTATTCATTTTGAATCTGTCTTAGAACGTTCGGTATTACCGCCATGGACGGAACACCCTGTGTTTTTGTGTAGATTGAAGCAAAGACTGTGCCCCAAGTGTCGCAATCCTCTATGTGTGGTGCAATCCCCATAGGTAAACAGATTGTCAGAATCCTGTGTTTCTCATGAGGTGAGGCATACTATCAGGAAATACTGCCTCTATTTGAGAAATTGTTTGTGATAACCAGAATGGAATTTGTTCTCGTTTTGCTGGTAGTTTACCAATGACTGACTGTATAGTCTGTGGTGTGATTTTGTTTGTATTCCGCTGGTGAGGGGTGTGCTGTGGAATTCTTACAGCTGGTTGAACTGTTAATGTCCGCATGACATATTGAACCAATTGTCTGTGTATTTTAATTAACTGTTTTAGCTGAGCTAACAATTCTGCATCTGACATCCTTTCAATGTCTGGATGTGGTGTATAGCTGGCTAGTACCGGCCATGTTGTTCCTGGTCTACCTAGTGGACCGAGCCTGGTAATGTGATTTTGATGTTGCAGGGCGCCTTTAAACCAGAGCTGATGCTCTTGGTAAGTTAATGGAATTTCAATGTCCTCGAAAGGAACGTATTCCACTGGAGGTTCCTCTGCTTTGTAGTAGTGGAACTCACGTGTTCCCGCATTAGCTGCTGGAAACTGAATCCATGAATAGAATACCTCTGTTTGCCGATATTCATGTGCCTCTATAACAAAGATTACTCTGCCACCTCTTGCTGATACTCCATTGTTTATTAGTTTGTAAGTTATACTTTTCCTCACATTTACCGGGAGCAGTATAGCATCCGTATCATTTTCTATTATATCGGTGTCATTTAAGACCGCTTGAGCTGCTGCTGCAGCTCTATCCAATTCGGTATCACTATCCGCCATTTTAGTCGGCTGAGAGTTTGCAGAACAAGTTTCAAGGAAACCAAGATTAGGTGCACAATATTTTGGAACACTGTATGCTTCAACGTTGAACAAACCAAAAACTAATACATAGGATTTTTCGTCCAACTCAATTTTGGCGGATATTATCCCTTCACCCACTCCAGACGTCTTTTTACAGGAGAAAAGGGGTCTCTGTGAAAAGCACGACTGAGTTACTTTAGTATCTAGCGTTAAATTATCACCTTACCAAACGTTGGGCACCATGTAGTGTAGTTCCAATATTCCAAATAGGCTATGTGCATTTGAATAATATATCCTGCAGCTTAGACGTAGGGCTGAAGTCGACTAGGTCTCTGCCGAATATATTAGACTTAATTGTGAGTGCCAGCTAGCTCAGAGGGCACTAGAAACTTTCTCGAAAGTACAAGAAGGGATTAGTCTCTGACAACCATATAACATGACAACTTTGTTTCCCCAGAATGAAACGTATCTCTAGAGTCGCGGAAAAAATAGACGGCTATTTCACTCAGTCAGATGTGCATGCTTCGTTTCACCAGAGTTGCTTAGAAATAGAGAGACAGGCGTTTTCAATAAAAGTATTTATTGAACAGTCTTATTTCTTAAGCGTAAGAAATGCATTGCTACAATTGAAATGCTAGTTAAGAAGTATAATACATATAATACAAATAGTATTATAAAATAGTACTGTAAGAGCATGATATGGTTTCTAAGCCATAAAAATAGAATACATAAAATGCATCAAATACATACAGTGATAAAATAGTGGCTAAAAGTACTCAACTGGTGATTCTAAAATACTCCTACCCCGGTGTACCTAACCTATGTCTAGTACAAGGGAGGAGTAAGTGTGGTGTAGCTTAAGTCTAGTAATTTTCTGCCAAGAATCTGTTCCAAGAATTCTCTATGGGTCTAATCAGCTCCGTACCTTGGTTTCAGAATGATAGAGGTCTTGTATCTCTCTCTCAGGACTCGATCTCCCAGCAACCCGCTAGGGTAGCCTGGAAACACCGGAGCTGGATTTCTCGGCAAGAGAAAAGACAGCGTCTTCTCAGTGCCTCAGTTGGTGGGTCGGCTTCCTTCGGCACTTGCAGCAGCAGGGCGTCGGGCAAGTAGTTAGTCAATCTGCTCCTGAACCACTGTGTGTTTGACTGGGCAAATGTAGGCATATTTATACTTTGAAGGTGCCGAGTTTGACGTAAGATTGGACATAATATTGTCACTAGTGCCTCAGTTCCTTGAAAACTCCGGGAGTTCTTGGATAAATTAGTATTCAAGCAGGGGGAAGTCCCTGACTGCTGAAGGCTGTTTTTTCCAAGAAATCGTTGTGGATTCTTGGAGTTTAGTGGAAGTAGCCATGCCGTATTTGGGCTGCACAGGCTAAGACTAAATAAGGTAATGATTCCTATGCCTATATAAGGATTGGGTGAATTGTACCTCTATATGGGCATGAATCGGGAACATTTCACTAGGGTCCTAGATCCCCACATAACAGAAGAGGACAGGGGGCAAGAAGGACAGGGGAGTGAGGGGGAGTCATGTGATACCATGTATGGGAGGCTTCAAGGACTTAAATGTCGCTAGTGAGATATGGGATTAGCGGCCAGGAGGAGATTGAGGGATGTCCCTTTCGGAGGGTGTGTTGCAGATAAAAAGGTCAAGTGTACCCCAAATACTTTAGAAGGTTGCTGTGTTTCTTCTGTAATGAGATTGGGATATGTGCATGCTCTGTAGATGGGTTACCCAGGCCCACCAGCTATGATAGGATACGTTGTTAGTAGATTTTCAGTCAAGCAGCATTACCTTCATAGTGATGGTAAGCAAAAGATCAAGGACGGAAAGGTCCACGGCAGGGAGATTAATTGGGGGATCTACCAGCTGAGGACCTAGGTGGATAAGTGGGAGGGATAGTGAAATAGTCATTCAAAAAACTCTTTTGTAATTGTGGGGACACATCCTGCCTGTAAGGTTGTAGGTGAGGGCAAGAGAAGAGCATATGTACTTCGTCGCCAGGGGATGAGTCACAGACCCAACATATGTTGGCATCCTTCACCTTTTAACAGAAACAGTTTTGCCGGGTACAGTACATGCGATGAGCTGCAAAAGATCTGGTCTGGATTAGGGACGGAATTAGTTTGTGTTGAAGTTATTATGATCCTAATTTGGACCAGGTGTCCGCCTCTGGTGGGACAAGGCAGTTGGAGGGGAAATAAGAGGACCACTTTTTTACAAAAGGTGCATGACATTAGAATTTTGAGTTAGTGAGTAATTTATAAAATGTTGAGGTAGCATGGCCTTGTGAAAGAAACAATTTAAGTTTTCATTCTATTTGAGAAATGAGGAGCGACCCCAATTTGACATCTTTACCTTAAGTTGGTGAAAGTCATAGAAGTCTACATTGGAAAGGTTGTGTTCATATTGTATGGAAGAGGATGGCAGCGGATCAGAATTGTTGTAGTGGTCAGAAATCTTTGCTATCCCTTTGGCTGCCCTCATGGGCCCGATATTGTGAGAGTTAGGAATGAATAGTTTCTTATTATACCATAAGGACATCATAGTGGAGTTACAGATGTTGGTTTTCAGGGCAGCATCAATAGAAAATATGGCAGATACAATGTCTCTAAAGACTGTGCATGACTGTGTGTAAGGGTACTGTTACATCGTCTGAGTAGATGGGAGTGGGAAGGGTTGACAAATTGAAGATTCAATGTCGAGCCAAATGGGTTTAAGTAGAGGATTAGTTTCAAAACATTAAGTGCCCTGAGAGGCCAGATAACCTGTTTGGTAGGTAGTCCAATCAGGGAATTTGCAGCCACTCACATGCATTAGCGTGCTCATTTTTAGTCTAATTCTAGGTTTTTTACTATCCCAGCCAGAGGAAGATTGAGACAGCCTTATGAATTCTGCAAAAGAAGTCTGAGTAAAGACGGGTGGGTAACATGCTCGATAAGAAGTTAACATTTTGATGGTTTCAAATGTACCTCCTCAAGATATGTTTTTCGCAGATCATGTTGACAAAAGGTCATTAATTTTGTTTCTCGTTTTACCTTTATTAATGGAGACAGATTCGCTAACTTCTTTAGTAACCCTGGGCATATTTTGTGTAGTAGCACTACGCGATGTGCATTTCGCACTACGCAAGCTACTCGTAGCTACTCGAACTGCAGAGTGCACTGTGCAAAATTCTGTTCGCACTGATTGCACAGTGCCGGATGCTTGTCCAAACTGTGCAATCAGTGCAATCCGCATCTTGCACAGCGCAAGCGGTCGTTTTCTGCAGCTCGAGTAGATTTCTACTCAAGCGGCAGCTTTCTCAATGCAGACTGGAATTCTCATCTCGAGGGGTCGCGAGCATACGCGACCACTTGCAATGAGAAACTTGACCTCCCCATGTTGAGAATATTGTCGGGAGGTTTATTTTCCACGCTATCGATCGGCAACTTGATGTTGCTGATCGTGAACGATGAAAAAGTCTTGCCGGGGTGTCATTTTGCCTGCTTGCGGTCACCAACTTGACATTGAGGACCGCGAGCAAGCAAAAAATGACTGCTGCGCTACCCGTGTTTGCCCTGTGCTATGTGCAATTCACGTAGTGCGAAGTAGCGCAAACTTCGCAAACTACGCAAGCCTAGCGTAGTACTTCGCCCAGGGTAAGTTTTTAGAGAACCATATCCCAAGGTATTTGAAAGTAGACTTCTATTGGAAGTTAGATGATCCACCCATTGAAGGATGGCAGTGGAAATTGAGCAGCAGGATTTCAGTTTTATCTCTATCATGGAGTATCATCAGAATTTAGAAAACTATCAATGCAAGAGAAGATTGTAGTAATTGCTGAGTCTGGGGATTGAGTGAAAATTGTGATGTCATCATCATATGCAGCTGTTATGTATGAGACATTATTAAAGAGGATGCTTGGAACATTGGGTGATTCATCACCAGTAGGGGATCATTAGCAAGTAAGAACCCTAATGTAGGTAAAAGCGTTAAAAAAGGGATCGGTTCATTCTAATCCTAGCAAAAAGGTTGAAGTTAAGAACCATGGCCATTGTAATGAACCCCTTCCAGGTAGGTTGCTCCCCCCCCACCCCCGCTGCAGCTCCAACCAGCGCTTTGTGCCCTGTGCCCTAAGGCAAGCCCGTCCACGCCTGGACCGCACCCAGCACCAGAACCCCTGGACCCCATGAACGCCACGACACCAGACTCCACTATGACGCCAGCAGCCTCCATGCACTCAACACTGGCTGAAACCACACCTGCTTCCAGGCCACCCCAAAACGGACCCACGGACCCTTCTCCTGTCGCACCTGCAGCTTCACCTGCGACAGAACCACCAAACCTCCAAGGACAGAACCCAACCACCTCTGCTGCATACTCCTTAACACCCGCTCCGCACGCAAACACGTAGTCGAGCTCTGTGATCTGCTCGACACCTCTGCCCCAGATGTGGCCTTCCTGACCGAGACCTGGTGGAATGACTCCTCGGCGCCCGACATCGCCATAGCCATCCCGGACGGCTACAAGATCACCCCAGGGATCGCGCCAAAGAAACCGGAGGAGGAATAGCCATTGTCCACAAATCCACCCTCAAGGTCGCCAGCCACGCACATGACACCCTCAACACCGCCGAACACCTGCAATTCCGGATCCGCACCGACACCAACACCACCCTCTTAGGAACACTCATCTACAGACGCCCCGGGCTCAGTTCAGCGACTCCATTGCTGACCTCGCCAGCATCCACGCACTCACCTCCATGGAGTACATCCTCTTCGGGTACCTCAACTTCCACCTCGAGAACAACAACAACACCAACTCTGCCACCCTTATCGGAAATCTCGCCAACCTCGGCCTGAGACAACTCGTCACTGCACCCACCCATGCCGCCGGCCACACGCTGGACCCCATCTTCTCCACAGGCTCCCATGTCACCTTCGACCACACCACGAACTCGACTTGACCGACCACCGCTGCATCCATTTCACCTTCAAGAAACCAAACACGCACTACCGCACCCAACAGCTGCCTCGCCGCTGCTGGAGCAAAGTCACTGAAGTCCGGCTGACCACCACCCTCGCCCAGAACCCACCCACCGAGCCCACCAACCCTGAGGGGCAGCCCGCAACCTCAGACAGTGGATCAATGACTGCGCCAACACCCTCGCCCCGCTCTGGAAACCCTCCAACAACCACGCCAGCAAGAGAGCTACCTGGTTCACTGAAGAGCTCCAGGCCTCAAAACACGCATACCGGAAACTGGAGAAAATATGGCTCCACAAACGCACACCGGACAACCACGCAGCCCACAAGGACGCCACCTGCAGACACCACCACCTCATCAGATTAGCCAAGAGATCCTCCTTCAAAGACCACCTGGATAACAAAGCACACAACAGCAAAGAGCTCTTCAGCATTGTAAAGGAACTCTCCAACCCCAGCGCCAACGCCAACGACATCCCGCCCTCACAAGAACTGTGCGACTTACTGGCCATCTTCTTCCACAGCAAGACCACTGACATCCACGACAGCTTCAACACCACGACCGCCCGACTACGCCAGACTCCACCTCCTCGGTGAACACCACCAGCGCCATCCTCCTGGTCCAACGTCGACGAAGAGGCACGCAAGGTCATGAACTCCATCCACTCAGGATCTCCGTCAGACCCATTCCCACACCACATATTCAACAAAGCAGACGCAACCATCGCACCCCAACTACGGAAGCCCATCAACATCTCCTTCAAAACAGCGACATTCCCGGAAAGCTGGAAGCATGCCGAAATCAACGCCCTCCTCAAGAAGCGCAAGGCGGACCCCAAGGAACTCAAAAACGTCCGGCCCATCTCCCTGCTCCCCTTCCCGGCAAAGCTAATCGAGAAAATAATCAACAGACTATTGACCCGCCACCTGGAATACAACAACATCTTGGACCTGTCCCAGTCTGGATTCAGAAGAAACCACAGCACCGAGACAGCCCTCATCGCAGCAACAGACGACATCAGGCGCCAACTAGACAACAGCGAAACATCAGCCCTCATCCTCCTGGATCTGTTGGCCGCCTTCGACACGGTCTGCCATCGCACTCTAAAGACACGCCTCCTAGAAGCTGGAATCCAAGAGAAGGCCCTTGACTGGACCATGTCCTTCCTCTCCGGCAGAACTCCGAGCATCCGCCTTCCACCCTTCCGATCCGAAGCCACCGAAATCATCTGCGGCGTCCCCCTGGGCTCATCTCTCAGCCCGACGCTGTTCAACATCTACATGGCCCCCTCGCACAAGTGGCCAGCCATCACAACCTCAACATCATCTCCGACGCCACCCAGCTCATCTTCTCCCTCACCAAGGACCCACACACCGCCAAAACCAACCTTCACGAGGGAATGAAGGCCGTCGCCGACTGGATGAGGAGCAGCCGTCTGAAGCTGAACTCGGACAAGAGGGAGGTACTCATCCACGGACCCACCCCCTTAGCCTGGGACGACTACTGGTGGCCGACCACACTGGGAACAGAACCAACACCCACCGACCATGCACGCAACCAAGGATTCATCCTCGACTCCTCCCTCTCCATGTCTAGGCAAGTCAACGCCATCTCCTACTCCAGTTACAACACCCTCTGCATGCTCCGCAGGATCTACAAGTGGATCCCGACCGAAACCAGAAGAACGGTGACACAGGCCCTCGTCAGCAGCAGACTGGACTATGGCAATGCACTCTATGCAGGAATCCCAGCCAAACACCTACAACGACTACAACGCATCCAAAACCCCTCCGCCCGACTGATCATCAATGTCCCCTGCCACAGCCACATCACCCCCCACCTGAGAGACCTACACTGGCTCCCCGTCGACAAGAGGATCACCTTCAAGCTCCTCACCCACGCACACAAAGCACTCTACAATGCCAGACCAGCCTACCTAAACAGCAGCTCAGCTTCTACACCCCCACCTGCCAGCTCCGCTCTGCCAGCCTCGCCCTTGCCGCTGTCCCCTGCATCCAGCGAATGACCTCCGGCGGCAGATCCTTCTCCTACCTCGCCGCCAAGACCTGGAACACCCTCCCTACCCACATACGGCAGACCCAAGACCTACTTGCCTTCAGAAGACTCCTCAAGACCTGGCTCTTCGAGCAGTAGCAGCACCCGCCCTCCCCTCAGCACCTTGAGACCCTCACAGGTAAGTAGTGCGCTCTACAAGTACTCTAATTGATTGATTGATTGAAGGCATGTCTTAAGAGGATGGATTCGAGGTATGATCAGTAGACTTTGTCAAGTGCTTTTTCTGTGTCCAGGGCAATAGCCGCTAACAGCAGGAAAAACAGGTCAGACGCTTTCTCGATTAAATGAGAGAAAATGTGGATGTTCTAATTAGCAAGCCGTCCTTTGGTAAAGCCAGTTTGGGTAAGGTGTACTTGGTTGGGAATCATGGGAATGATATGGGTTAGCAAGATGTCAGGATCTTTGCATAGCTTTTAGCATCCATGTTAATAAGGGAGATAGGCCTGTCACTTTTGGAGTCAGAGTGGTCCTTGCCTATTCTTGGGAATAACCACAATGGTGGCCTCAGAGGCAGTCCCTGATACTGCTCCAGAGGTAGCCAAATGAGAAAGAGTTGATTCTAGTGGAGGAATAAAAGAGCTGAGGATCGTTTTGTAGAATTCGATGGGGAGACGGTCCGGCCCTGTTGCTTTACCTGTTGTGATATTTTTGATGACATGGACAATCTCCTCTCTGGAGATTGGTCTGGCAAAAGAGAGTCAGTCTTTGTTGAAATTTTGCCTAATGGGCAAAGTCTAGGTAGTTCAAAAAGGTGTACTGAGTGGGTGTACAGTTTGGTGTAGAAATGCTGGAAGGCTTTAAGGATCAGGTCAGTTGATGTCTGCAAAACATTTTGTTCATCTTTGATTTTTTAATGAGGGTAGAGTTGCGTTTAACCTTTAGGTAGGCTGCCAGGGGTTTACCAGCCCTATTAAGATAGAACATTTTTTTGCAGTTTTGGACTTGGAACCAAAGGTAAGCACATTTGCTGAGGATTACATTGATATCATACTTGAGGCATTGTAAGAGTGTCAAGGTGGGTGGATCATTATTCTGATGTTAGTATAGTTCTTTTGCTTTAATTTCTGAGGTCAATTGAACTAGGATAACTTAATGAGTATGTTCAGCATGCAACTTATGAATGGGCCCCCAGATTTCTATTCCAGTGAGTCCCAGAGAGTGAGGTTTAAGGAATTGCAATAACTAGTCATGAATTTCTCTAACCACTTGTAGATCCTCTAGGATGTCCAGGTTCATGCATGTGGTGGGGTGGTAGGGAGGAGTTGAAGTTTTAATGAGATGGCCGCCTGATCCGAGATGGTGATGGGATGTAAGGAGGCATTAATAGATAGAAGGAGGCCATTTTTGATAGAACAAATAGTGAATCAACTAACTGTAAAATGTAAATTGCATGTCCATGAAAGGATTTCACTATTGTCATTTAGGATTAGAGAGAGGTTTCCTGAAGTAATGTGATTGAAAATGAACGTTGAACTATTTCTTGCACATTTCGTAAACAGTATCTAGATTAAAATCTAGCTAATAGTATAGACCTTCACAGGCTCCATCTGTTTTTTTTTACCATTATTTAAGTAACTTGTAAAGGAGGACAGTTGAGGGCATGCATAGATTACACAGCTTTCAATAAAATTAATTAGTACTCCTTAAGTTGATATCTGTGTTATTCGATAAGATCAGAAATTCCAAAATATTCACCAACATCAAGGTTGGAGTGGATGATGAGTGGAACGCAGCTTTCCATACTATGTTTGGATCAGTCTTTTTTAAACTGAATTATTTATTTTCAAAAACATTTAAAAGAGTTAATTGATCTCTAGAAGTCTACACAAGCTACCTTAAAAAAGTTAAAGGCTTATAAGCCTTTACGATCTGCATAATAAGTCCTGCTCCTGAGTATTTTGTAGGGGAAAAAGTGTGGCTGCTTACATAGAATTTGGATTAAAAAATATTTTAAATTGCATCCTAAATGTCTGAGGCCATTTTTGGTAGAACAGATTGTGAATCCAAGAACTGCAAGACAGAATTTGCCTATCTATGAATATCCACTACGTGTTACATATATCCTTGTTAAATCCTAGTCCTGCAAAGACACATTGTACTTCATATACTATGCGAGTTGAGTTCAATTCAGAGTATGAAGTATATAGGAAAATTGCAATATTTAGTCTACTAGAAGGGTTTTTGACCTGAGAGAAATCAGGGGAACCAGCTTCTAGTCTTCATACTCTGATTGTTTTTGTTTTTTTTAATGACATCATTTTATTAGTTTTATTGGGACTGACACATCAGACTTTTACATGATTGACCATACAAAACAGCAGATGCCCGACTGGCTGAGCCTGCTATATAACATTGCAAAAGTAACAGAAGCAGTACAAGAACAAACCTCCCCCAAATTCTGACCAGCCATTAGCATAATAATCATCAACATTCGGGAGTGGTGAGGTTTTTCAGTCTTTTGTAGAGTGTTACCCCGTCAACTAATCCACGCAGCTCATATTTTTTAATATTTCAGTGGACAACACCTAGCCTTATATATGGGGATTTCTAGGCTCATACAGTGGTCTATCCCAAATTTCCACAGTTTCAAGGATGGGGAGGCCCTCTTTCCTACCACTGGCAAAACCCCTCTTTGCTGTCACTAGTTGCAACCACAACAGTATTGTGCAGTATTTGTCAGCATCTGTCCCCTCTGTAAAATGGACGAGGACAAGCTTGAGATCTCGTGGTAAAGTCCAGCCTTGCTACCTTCCGAAGTGCAAAATCATCCCTTTCTAAAAAAAGGGGACAGCATCTCACATATCTAGATTACATGGAGAAAATCAGTCTTTCTGATGTGCAACGAAAGCAGGCGGGCAAGGTCAGTGCCCCCATTTTCCATAGTCAATTCTGGCAATAATAAACCCTGTGTAGGTATTTCCACTGTATTAGTTGGAAATGCAAAGCAATCACTGTTTCATGAACGAAGAACTGGCCTCCCTCAAGTCATCATCAGTGAGTTGCCCTAAATCCCCACCCATGCCTCTCACAGTCGTGGTAGTCTACATGTAGCTGTAGGAAGAATTTTCTAATGCCCAAAAGGACGTCCCCTAGATTTGAGATGCCTATTACATTCCATGGTTTGAAGCCCTCTGAGACGTAACCTGTAACAACCGAGTCCTGTTCCACAGTGGGGTTTTGATTGTCAGGCATCCTGCCCACCTGAGGACTATATGGTTCTCCCTCTAGATCTAAAGAATCACTTTTGTTGCCAACAATAGTGTTCCCTGAGTGCCCCTCCATCTAACAAGTGTGAATGGGGGGGTCTACTGCATCGCTCATTTTTCAGGGGTGAAGGTGCGGTAAGCTGTGGTGTTAAACCACCATTCATTTATAACAATGAGATGCCCCGTTATAGGAGAGTGTATCCAGCGCTGCAATGCTCTTTTTTAAGTAGATTTATAGCATTTAGAGAGGGCTATTTGTGGAGTACGGTGCAGCCACAGAAAGTCTGGCAACATACAGTGCTGTGTACAATGTAACAAAGCTCCATTCAGTGACCGTGTCACTCGTGTGCCTGACTCCCCACTATCCGTTATGTATTCAATGGGTTTGCAGTGTACCACGTTAGTAGAAAGCCAGATTAGGTTCTTGCTAGGTAAGCACAAAAATATTGACAACAAAATCGATGTAAAACATATACACGTATAAAACATCAATTTGTATATAAATATAAAATAATATATTAAATATTATATTTAATTTTAACACAATTCAATACATTTGATATACATTTTATTAACATTTAACAAGTAAACTTAAAGATAAATGCACACCATAATTATTTATACATATATATTTACTTTAAAACAATTACCTGTGATTTTCAATTTTTGTTACAAGTTTAAAATTATATAAAAAATATATCAATAATTTAAAATATAAAAAAAACAAAAATCTGTAATAAATTAAATCATTAAACTATAAAAAAAAAAGACTTTAACTTAAATTTCACAATACAGTCAGTGCAACATTAGGGAAAGTGTTGGATAGCGGAGGGGTAAAAATAACTTTTCCACTCCAGTGAGTGCAACAGTAGGGTAAGTGTTGGATAGCGGAGTAATTACATTTACTATTCCAACTCCAGTGAATGCAACAATAGGGAAAGTGTTGGATAGCGGACGGGGAACAATTACTATTCCCTCTACAGTGATAGCAACAGCAGGTAAAGTGTTGGATAGCGGAGGGGTAAAAAATACTATTCCCACTCCAGTGAGTGCAACAGTAGGGTAAGTGTTGGATAGCGGAGTAATTACATTTACTATTCCAACTCCAGTGAATGCAACAATAGGGAAAGTGTTGGATAGCGGACGGGGAACAATTACTATTCCCTCTACAGTGATAGCAACAGTAGGGAAAGTGTTGGATAGCGGAAGGGTAAAAATAACTTTTCCACTCCAGTGAGTGCAACAGTAGGGTAAGTGTTGGATAGCGGAGTAATTATATTTACTATCCCAACTCCAGTGAGTGCAACAATAGGGAAAGTGTTGGATAGCGGAGGGGTAAAAAATACTATTCCCACTCCAAACAGTGCAACAGTAGGGAAAGTGTTAGATAGCAGAGGGGTAAAAATTATGATTCCCACTCCACTGAGTGCAGCAGTAGCATAAGTGTTGGATAGTGGAGGGGTAACATGTTTTATTCCCACTCCATGAGTGCAACAGTAGGGAAAGTGTTGGATAGCAGAGGCGTAAAAAAATGTATTACCGCTCCGGTGAGTGCAACAGTAGGGAAAGTGTTGGACATCAGAGGGGTAAAATGTACTATTCCCTCTCCAGTGAGTACAACGCTACGGACAGTGTTGGATAGAGGAGGGGTAAAAGTTACTATTCCCACTTATGTGAGTGCAACAGTAGGGAAAGTGTTGGATAACATGAGGCAAAAATTACTATTCACCCTCCAACAGTTAAAACAAATTATTACAAATTGAAAACAAATATAAAAATAAATAAATAATGATTTTTTAAAAATCAAATATATTAAATGTATAAAAAAGAAAACATATAATATTAATTACATATAACGAATACATACAAATATTATATAAAATAAATACAATTTAAATAAATAATTATTTTAAACTAGAAAATAGCTCTAAATAAAAACATTAATTAGTACATAAATGTATTTATTTTATTTCCTACCCTATAACACCACACCAATAACACACTTCAACATGTTAAAATACATTTGCTTCCATAATTAACATAATTAATAATCAATAGAATATTATTAATAAAAAAAGAATAAACATGAATTAACTACACACACTTTAACACTATGATGTTCACAACACACACCTAAATTAAACTGTAAAATAATAAAACACAATTAAAACGTACTTTTAAATTAAAAATTATTACTATTACCATTTAATTATGAATTAACTAAAATATATTTAATACCCACCCTTTACCCCTTTAAAAGTAAAAACACACAAAAATAAACAATTACCCATAATAAATATCAAATAATTAAAAAAGCAACTATATATTAATTAAACACAAATTACTTTCCATCCATTACCTCTATAAACACCACAACACATGCCTAAAGTTAATTACATAGTTGCCATAATAAATGTTCTATTAATTTAATTAGTATCAATTAGTATCAATGAACAAATAATAATACAAAATAAATAAACTACTTAACACCCTTTACCACTATAAACCTCAAAATACACACCTAAATTACAAAATTACCACAATTACCAATTGATTAAATATAATTAATTAGCAACCAACTAATAATTTGTCAATTAAAATAAATAACTTCCCCCGCTTTACACCTATAAAGACCAAAACACACACCTAAAATGTATTACAAAATAAATAATTATTATTAACAACAAATAATTAATAATAAATTATTTCACACATTTAACAATATAACATCTCAATTAAACAAATATTAATCAATAAAAAATAATCAATTAATTTAATATAATTAATTTACTTCCCACCCTATTCCCCTATAAACCCACAACCTGCTGCGGAACTAGAAACGCAAAATGTTACTTTAAAATAATTAATAACTACTAAAAAGGTAACACATATTAAAAATACAAACAATCCTTATACAAAAAACATATATCCCATACATATAAAAAATATACTAAAATACATAACATTAATTCTAAAAAATCGATATTTTTAACAACTATGGGGCTTATTTCAATGGCGGGCGGACTTGAGTTTTGTCCGCCATCGTCACGGGAATCGGGACAGCCCGACCATATGGTGGCGGTCCCATACAGAAAATTACAATGCAACCACCACTGTGGCGCCCGCAAAAGACATTTTTAACATGGCGGCAGGTGCTGCTGGCTGCAGCACCCACCACAATGCTAAAAATTCAGGTTGTGCATTTACCTGCCCTATGTGGTAGGCACCACGCAGTGCCTGCAACCTGTTGCAGGTAACTGTAGGGCGGCGCTATAGGTTCCCCAAAAAGTGCACAATTACAGTGCTCCTGCAAAAGGGGAGCCTGCAACGGCTCCCCAAATTACATCCCCGTCAGCCTTTGAATGGCATTAGATCCTCCATTCAAAGGCTGGTAGGGATGCTGCATCCTAATGTGGCGCACGGTGTCTGCTAGGTGTTACCACTTTCCCATATCCCATCCACATGCTGACTTAATTCTCCTGTCCACTATCTGTTTCTTCCTGGTTCCTTGTTATTGGGTGCAGCACGTCAGGTGCTGAGAGAAGGTTGCTATTTAGGAACCTCTCCTACCTGACACAGGTGCTTGGTTTTAAACAAACCTATTGCAATCCCAACCCCAAGAAGATGCAGGAGCATGCCTCTCCTCTGCTTCCCTTCCTGTCTCCGATCCGGAAAGGACGCTGGAGAGTGGCTCTCCATATGGACAAAATCTCCTAGTGGTTTCCTGAAGTTGTGGTAGCTACGCCAATGCAGCAGGAGCTGCGAGTCCAGTTTCAACAGCTGCGGCAGGAGCTGCAAGACATTTCGTTTTGCAGTGAAGCTACGAGTGCCACACTGCAGCGGCCGAGCCGCAAAACATTTCCTTTGGCGCGGCCCTGCCGCGAGTGCCTCACTGCTGGCGCCGGAGCCGCAAAACATTTCCTTTGTTGCTGTAAAGCCGCAAGTGCTTCACTGCTGTGGCTGGAGCCACTTCCCTTTGCTCTCCACCAGGGCCGGACTGGTGATAGCGGGCCCCGGGCGTTTCCCCGGTAGGCCGCTAGGGTCGGGCCGGTTTTGGGCCCCTGGAGGGCCGTTTTTGTCACTGGGGGTCGGCAATATAGGCCCCCTGTAACAAAATCGGCCCGAAACCGGCCATCGCAAACTACTCGGCTGCACTCCCCCTCACCCCAGGGGGGTCCAGCTAAGCAGTTTGCCAGGGACGGCTTCTGTTCCCAGTCCGGCCCTGTTCTCCACGTGGCGCTGCTGCGAGTGCTTCTTTAATGTGGCAGGAGCTACCAAACTCTTCCTTCAAGTGGCAGAAGCCGCAAATCTTTCATTCCGGCTACAGGTACCGCTCCCCAGTTTCCAAGGCGGCAGAAGTCGCAAAATATTATTTCCCATAAAGCAGAAGTTGAAAGCAGCCTTTTGATGTGCCATGGACCGTGAAGTATTTTGTTCTACAACAGCAAGAGTCGCGAAAGAACTCTAAGCAATGCTGACCACGAGTGAGGACACCGGATCTCTCTCTTATCTTTGAGGTGCACGGCAGGAGCCGGCTGCACCGCCTCCAAAGCGAAAACGAGTTTGGCTTTCCCTCGTGTTTTCATTGCACCCCTTTCTGGAAAAGCGCATTCAGGAGAAGCCAGCGCTTTTGTTTATAAATGTACATACCGATACCACATATCCATTCCTTCAGAGCAGCTTCAAGAAAGTTTCTCTAGACGTCCCATGTGATTGTACTATATACCACCATGCTGAGTCGTTCATGACCACCCACTCAATCCTCCCGTCTCCAAGGTTTCCCTGCAGACGCTGTCTGTATTCCTCCTGTCTGCTGCTGTCCTATCTGACATCCCACCTGATACTTCTCCTTCGTGTCTCAGCATACCAGGGGTGGTGTATTCCTCTTCCCTTTCCCCTGTGGGACCAATCGCCCATACCGTCTTCTTCATTGTGGAGGACTGGTCCAGAGGGAGAGGTGAGGCTTTCTTTGTTCCTGCGGTACCTGTTGGTCAGGTGAGTGGGGGTTGTAACACTAGGCACTGCCATCATTCTGGGTATGCTGGCCGGGTTCGACAGGCAATTATAACAATTTCCTGTGTCGGATTATGGCGGACGGCCTTTCTGTCCGCCAGCACACCGTACGCCATCTTTATCTGACGGGCAAAGGATGGCCACATGATGGCGGTAAACATGCCACCGGTAGGCTGCTGGTGGTGGGTTCACCACCATCGTAATGACCCCCTATATTTTTGCAAATAGTATTATTAAAATAGATATTACTTACCTTAAGTTTATATTCTTGACCACAATATTCTTGCTGTCGATATTTCTGAACCACTAAATTTCTGACTTGATATTTGTGCAACTTGATATTTTACACATGATATTCAGTCTGCACACCCCGGAAAGGTATGTCTTTGCTGTTGAACTTTGTGTGTAGTCAGGAAAGACAATCACTTGAACTGAATCACTTGTCAGAATCTCCGGTCACTGAGAGGCCTTAAGGATTGTGTTGCGGTCAGCAAAGTTGAAGGTGGGGCAATTGTGGAACAAGACTGAGGTCTCTACACCAGGGATCTATGTGCTCACTCCACCACAAAACAGGGAGACTTCCCCTCGTTTGAAATTTGAGTTCAACCAGGTGGTCATAAATTGGGCAGGAGACATTCCCTCCATGACCCCCACAGTTCTAATGTAATTGCGTCAGAATCGGGTGTCTGCCCCCTCCGCCCATGACTCAAGATGATGCACTGCATTCTGTAGTCTAGTAAATCCAGTAATTGTGGTTTATAGTCCATGAAGTGTGTCTTCCATTTAAGATTTTTCAACACTCGGCCTTCATAACCGTTGCTGTCGTGTTACGCATGTCCTGTCTCAAGAGAGACACACAGACTTTTAATTTGACCATTTTACCCTCCAGAGAGGATTGCAGGTCTTGGATCGCCTGTAGGATGGGGGCAAAATGGTCTGGAAGGGGTAGTGCAGCCATTGAAGGGGGTGGGGGTTATTAGTCACTGGACCCTGTGGGCCATTGAATTTTGTCTATACAGCCCTTCGAAGTCTGGGCTCCGGGCTGTTTGTCTTTTCCCATGGTTTATCTGTAGGACTCCCAGTCATCCCGAGTGTGCAGAATAGATGACTATGGTCATCCCTGTGTTCAGTGGTAATCCGCGGTAACCAGGAGTAAGGAGGATGGGAGAGGGGTTTGATGGAAGGTCTTCTTTGTGTCACCAGTTCGCCCTGCTGCCCAGGGCTTAGAGCCTCAGGTAGCCATCTGCCATGCGTGGCTCAGAGGTAGAAAGCCAGCAGTCCTATGCTTGTGGCCCCCTTGATATTGGTCGGGTGGCTATCCATGCCTGTTCCACCTCCTGTATCTCAAGCAGTGCTGGGGAGAGCTCATGCTGTGAACGTGGCTGGTCCTCACTCCATGTGCCTTGCTCTCCTAAGGTCAGTCCACAGCATGCATCCTGGAGGGGAGCCAGCATCTGTCCCGGAGGGGGCAACCACTCTTATCTACATGCACCCAGAGGTACAGGAGCCAGGGCATAATGTCTCTTTATCACAGCCACTAGACGCCATAGCCAAAAAGACCAGGAGGGCTCCAAAAACCAGGCAACATGGCATCTCAGTTCAATGTCCCCACATGCCCATACACTGGTGGGAGGCCCTCCTGATAAGTGCTGGAGCGCCCCTTATCAGAGCCATGGACTGTCACCCACCACCACCTTCAGAGGGAGAAGGGAAGTCTCTACCCACCTTGAGGTAACACTGTAGTCTCCATGGGCCTACCCAGGTTTAAGCACGCCCTGTGTCATCCAAGTTCTTGGGCCGGTACATGGTACGAGCCAAGGGGCAACCCCCACCTATGCTGGATGAAGAAAGGAGGCCTCCTCCTGACTCCAGGCCTCACTGCTGTCCCAGAAACCTCTGTCACAGGAGCCCTGGTACCCAGGCCCACTACTGCTGGTTTCTTCTGAGTCCCACGCCTGGCTTGCGCAAGGCACCAAAGCCCATCAGCGATGAGGATAGGAAGTCATGAGCTGTCACGGCTGCTGCACTCTCAACCAGGCCATGCAGAATCCGCAGCAATAAAGCCATCTCTAAACCAGCTGCTTGAGTCAAATTTTCCCCGGAGGTTCCCACCACCAGTGCAGTGGTGCTAAATCTCCCGGGGCCTCCTGTAGCAGCAGGAATAAAGATGTATGCGGAGTTGCGGCAGAGCTGAAAAAAGAGCGATCTCCACTTTCGGCTTCCTGGCCATGCTTATTGCAATATTTTTATGCAAGATATCCTGACAAACGAAGAGGCTATGAATTTGAAATTCAGATAACCTGATCGGAAAGTAACCACATCAAAGTTACCAAGAAGTGCAGTGAAGAGGATTGTGAATTGAAGCCGAAGAATAGCTGCGTTCCCATTGAGTTATGTTCAATTGAAACAATCTTTCTAGCATTTTAATAACCTCTCATAACTCGTTTTGTGCTTGCAGGATCTAGCTCTGAAACTCAATGATACAGCCTCTACTCTGTCATTTGAAGGTTCTTCTGATCCTCAACTCAGTATTTGAGCATCCCAGCTATCCTTTCATACCCCAAAATCAATGAATGGTAACGGCAGACCAGAGACTGCTGAAATGGTAAATCCTACAAAAGTGGGTCATTCTGAAAACTAGCAACTCTACTGCAGTCTGTCTCAGGGAGTTTATGGTGGCAGCAAGCAGCAGGTGTAGCTGTCAGATATGGCCTCTTGGTGCTTGCCCTTACCAATGAAGACTCCGACGTACAGGGATGAAATTCTGTCACTTATGATCACCAATACTTAAATCATAGAATGGCTCTTTAGTGTCTGATACAAAATGTCAATGACACTGCCAACACCGCAATGGCTGACAGGAAATGGCACTTTGCCCCACTTTTGTATGCTGCCCTATCTGGTAATACAAAATGAAAATGACAATGCTAGCAAGCAGTACCTAAAGGGAGTTGACCCAAAATCCCTCTGCATGTGTCTAGTAGACAAGCACACTGTCACAGCAAACATAAAAACAATTTTTTCCCTGGTAAACTGGTGTTGGCGAGCTCCACCTACGTGTGTAAAGTATTACATTTACTACAAAGTGTTACAGTAAATGTTCACATGTAAATTTACTCGTATGAAAATGTAATCTTTGTGAGTAGGCCCCACCGAGGTTCAGCGAAAGCCAAATAGAGATAAAGAATGACTGATCACATTCAGAAAACAATTAGTACACATATGTGTCACTTAGATACACAAAACAGTAGAAATTCGTTTTGTTTACAATTGTTATGAACCAAATAAAGGTGGCCTTATAACCTACACCTGACCGGCTTCACTGGTTTATGCCAGCCAGCTAAAATTTCCTATAAGAGTTCAGCAGCTTATCCAGACCTATTACTGCATGGCACACAATCTCACACACATACATACACACACACACACACACACCCACACACACACACACACACACACTCTAATCCATTCACTGATGTCTGTGCAGACCTAGTCATATAAAGGTTTAGCAGACCCGATGTACCGGTAAGAAAATTAACTCTGACTGATTTGCATTTTGTAGTTACTATGGAGGAGTCTTATTTGGTATCCTAATTAATCACAAAAATGTTCTACCAAGTACGAATGGCTATGATCTACCACATACCAGTACTTAGAAACAGCTAGTAAACCTTTTTTTTTCCTGGCTAGGTATGGATTATAGTGTTGTGTCAAAAAATTCCAAAGGGTTCATTCTAGGTTGTGCTTTCATGTCAATCTCTTTCAGGTTCAGCTTTATATCAATACTCTGACTAGAAACAAAATAACAGCCCAGCTAGTGATTTAAGTAATCAAGATTCCAAGTTTGTGTTATGTTATGCTATGTTTATGTGTGTGGCATGCATATCATCCGGTGGAATGGGGTTGTGGTGGAGGGAGATTCCCGGAACAACCGTTGCAGCTTATCGTTATGAAACACTTGACTTTAATTCGTGACTAAGCAATTAATTGGCAAGGATTTCCACCTCCAGTACCGTACTAAGAATATCCCTTTTCTATCAATTTTGGTGTCAATCAATTATTCCTAGCAAAAGGTCTCCGACAGCCACCCTTGCCTAAACTGGTAGTCACTCAAGAACATTAAGCGAGGTGCTGAGAGAAAGTGGCTCAAAAATGTGATCTTTCATTTCAAGGTACACTGCCATCATGATATCAAGACTAAACTATAAAATGAGCATTTGCAATGCAGTAGGTCTCACATTTGCGAGAGTTTGGGCTATTGGCATGATACATCCCAATGCCTTTTATTTATGTGGTGTTTAAATAAAAGGCATTGTCATTTACAATGCCAAGAGCTTTAACTTTAGCAAATGCGAGACCTTTTGCATTGCAAATGCTTGTTTGTAAAAGCGCCCCGTGACGTGCTTTTACTTTAATGGCGGCCAAGCCCCTTTCTTCAGTCGGGCCACATCCCACAAAAAAGCGGTGCAGCTGCCATTTAAGTTAAAGCGCTGCTTGGGATGATTTTACCAAAAAAAAGCATGTTTGTTAAGTTGAAAAAACAATTTTTTTTTTTTTGTAAAAGCGTTCCATGTCGCGCTTTCACTTTAATGGCAAAAAACACAGTTGATGGACAGAATGTAGAACAATGTCATACATTCACCCCAGTACAAGGATCTGGGCCTAAATCCATCGTTTTTTTGCACTCCACACCACCCTGGGTTAGACACTGGCTATATGCAAATCAGCTCTGACCCTGTGCCTCATGGGAACAGTCCAGTCCGAACTACCAAGCCATGTCTTTCCCAGACCGGAATCAAGCATCCAAGGACCGGTTTCTGGCTATCGGCCTTCTTCAGCATGGATAGCTTGACTCCAGTGGTGTGGAGAGCCTGGGACTCACGTCTGAGCATCCCCAGCCCACACGGGGTGAAATTGCAAAAAACACAGTTGATGGACAGAATGTAGAACAATGTCATACATTCACCCCAGTACAAGGATCTGGGCCTAAATCCATCGTTTTTTTGCACTCCACACCACCCTGGGTTAGACACTGGCTATATGCAAATCAGCTCTGACCCTGTGCCTCATGGGAACAGTCCAGTCCGAACTACCAAGCCATGTCTTTCCCAGACCGGAATCAAGCATCCAAGGACCGGTTTGTGGCTATCAGCCTTCTTCAGCCTGGATAGCTTGACTCCAGTGGTGTGGAGAGCCTGGGACTCACTTTTGAGCATCCCCAGCCCACTCGGGGTGAAATTGCAAAAAACACAGTTGATGGACAGAATGTAGAACAATGTCATACATTCACCCCAGTACAAGGATCTGGGCCTAAATCCATCGTTTTTTTGCACTCCACACCACCCTGGGTTAGACACTGGCTATATGCAAATCAGCTCTGACCCTGTGCCTCATGGGAACAGTCCAGTCCGAACTACCAAGCCATGTCTTTCCCAGACCGGAATCAAGCATCCAAGGACCGGTTTCTGGCTATCAGCCTTCTTCAGCCTGGATAGCTTGACTCCAGTGGTGTGGAGGGCCAGTGTCTAACCCAGGGTGGTGTGGAGTGCAAAAAAACGATGGATTTAGGCCCAGATCCTTGTACTGGGGTGAATGTATGACATTGTTCTACATTTTGTCCATCAACTGTGTTTTTTGCAATTTTCACTTTAATGGCAGCCACACCCCTTTCTATAGAAGCGGGTCATCTAAAGAAAGGTGCCCAGCTGCCATAAAAGTGAAAGTGTGCTACTGGCGCTTTCACAAAAAAAGCATTTGTAAGTTGACAAACGAATGTCTATTTTTCGTAAAAGCGCCCCATGCTGTTACCTTGATGTCTGCCATGCCCCTTTCTTTAGACGCTGCTTGTCTAAAAAAAGGTGTGCAGCTCCATTAAAGTAAAAGTGTGGTATAGGGTGCTTTTACAAACAAAAAGCATTTGTTAAGCTGTATAGGGCATGCAGAAGTGCCACGCTGTGCAGGGAGTATTTTTCAAAATAAAGAGCAGCATTCATGATCGGCCGCCCAGCTGTCAGGAAAAAAGAGTGAGTCAGGGAGAGCCTGTCATACCTGCAAAAGCAGCTAGACTATCAATCAATCAATCACTCAGGGCATTTGTAGAGTGCACTACATACCCGTGAGGGTTTCAAGGTGCTGAGGGGGTGGGGGGGGGGATTGCTTCTACTGATCGAAGAGCCAGGTCTTGAGTAGTCTTCTGAAGGCCAGTAAGTCTTGGGTCTGCCGTAGGTTGGTGGGGAGGGTGTTTCAGGTCTTGGCGGCGAGGTGGAAGAAGGATCTACCTCTGGCTGTCATTCTTCAGATGCGGGGGACAGCGGCGAGGGTGAGGTCGGCAGAGCGGAGCTTGCGGGATGGGGGGTGTAGATGCTGAGTCGTCTGAGGTACGCTGGGCCAGGATCGTGAAGGTCTTTGTGTGCATGGATGATGAGCTTGAAGGTTATCCTCTTGTTGACGGGGAGCCAGTGTAGGTCTCTCTGGTGGGGGGTGATCTGGCTGCGGCGGGGGATGTCAAGGATCAGACGTGCTGAGACGTTCTGGATGCGTTGCAGCCGTCTCAGGAGATGGCTGCTGCTCCTGCATAGAGGGTGTTGCCGTAGTCCAGCCTTCTTGTTGCAGTAGGGATCCACTTGAAGATCCTACGTAGCATTCGGAGTGTGTTGAAGCAGACTAAAAACATTCAAGAAAATAATGTTCACAGACTGTAGATAAAACAACCTGTGTAACAACACAAGTAAAAAGTCCATTCTTCATGGTGGACTACAAATGCAGACAAGGTGGTACTAAGGATGGACTACTAAGCCTGTTCATGAATCAAAAGCAACCATTTAGAAAGGACAGTATCAGGAGCCAATTGAAAGTTGGGCGGAAAATGGGCAGATATTAATATCCATACCTGAATACAGCATGCCTCGCAGAGCAGCGTATGCCCTACCCAAGCTAGAACTACAACAATTCTGATATATTGCCCCTATTATGCAGATCTAGCACAAGATATCAAAAAGGGCAAAGAAGGCTCATATTGAATTTGACGGTTTAAAGACATGCTTTTCTAGAGGTTGGCTTTTGAATATCCAGGTATTCAAGTGATAGATGAGCAATAAGCAGAACCATATCTTATTAAAGGAGACATTTGCAGCTTCACTGTACGAAGTGTATGAACTGAACTGGGTCTCTAGGTCTTCAACCCTTATCTTATTGTTAGTACCTTTAGATTCAATTAGCTGTATTATCATTGACGCTGCTGTAGAGGTTCCACGTTCTTGGATTTAATGTTCACAGCGATTGCTAAACTCTGTTTGTACCAAAATACATTGACTATTTTCCCACTGTAACTCCTAGTTCAAATTTTCTCTAAAACATGTTAATTTACAGGTTAGTTACATCTCCAGAGTTACATAATTTGGTCATTACACTAAAGAATTAAAAGTTTAGTTGGTCATGCTCGATTTTACAAGAAAATATTTTTGTATTTTTGTTGTGTGAGTAGTTTTCCTAGCGGCATAATACATGGTTTTTACAGTTAACAATTGTAACGAAATTTACTTAGATGAGGTATTGTTTTAGATTCTAGATTATACTTATATTTTAGACATTTTGAAAACACAAACATATGTAATTAAGGTAGATAAATTATTAGCAATATAATTTTCATAATACAATCTAAGGGTGGTAAATGTGAATTGCTGTTAAAAATCTTTTTGTTGTATTTCATAAACAGATTCAGACCTCCAACCTACCATGTTCAGGCTTGGTATGATGAAGTGAGAGACTACACCTACCCTTATTCACAGGAATGCAATCCGTATTGTCCATTTAGATGCTCCGGACCTGTGTGCACCCATTATACTCAGGTAACTTCCAGTGAGCGCTTATTTCTCTATGCTTTGCATTTTAAATATGCATCTTGCTCTTGCTCGCTTGGATTATAAAATATAGAAATTCACAGCAGAACAAATATACTTTTGCACAGTCTAATGTTTTGGAATGATTTTGATTTTAACTGTGCAGTGCACATCTGGGTCAAGATGCCTTTGCGAATATAGGTGGAGTATGGGTCAATACAATATTTATCTGGGCCTACAAGCATTGCTATGACAAGCTTTGTGCTTCTGAAAGATATACATTTTTGCCTCTATCTCTCACTTATGACGCATGTCAGGAGACGTTCAACCATCAAAATCATGTCCCAACTCAAAAACCCTGGTTGATAAGAATGTCTTTACACTCACAGTCCATGTCATTAGTACCCACTGACAGTCCTAGAACTTCATATCCAGTCAGGTATTGAGGACTTTCACAATGAGTATTCATCTAACATATCTCAGTACTTTAGATCTAACTGGGGCTATGTGAATATTTATTGGTTGTGCCGCACATTTTACGCGATTCAGCTCCCCAGGACAACATCGAGTACCTATGTTTGATATTTTTTTATTTTACCCATAGAAAACGATATATGTCAGAATTCTCTTTATGTAATATAAAATCCGTCGGATGTCACAGAAAATTCCCTTGGGTCACAGATTAAGACATCACAGAATGGTGTAAATCTAATGGTGCTTAGATAGCAGTTGACGAAGAAGGCATTAGCTGCTTTTCTGTAATCTCAGTCTTCATTAGCCCAAAAGAAGCATATTCATCATCATAATTTCTTGTTTGTAGAAAGTGCAACAAAATATTTGTTTGAAAAAAAATAGTCTGAGACTGCCTCGAAATATTACAATGCAAGTCTCTTTCACTGGCAAACAAATGACATTAAATAAATGAAGACAGACTACTACCATTATGTGTTAACACACGCATGCAAGAGACATAAGTGCAATTAGTAAAACATGTAGCCACCCTTATTCATTAAACCTATATTACTTTCAAATAGCGTAGATGCTTTGACCATGCTTGGAGGCAGAGAAGCCAACGAGATGAAAAGGGATAAATTCATGGCAGTTTATACTATCACCTCTGATATTTTAGATAGTCCATAATATTTTTTTTTATAAAGAGTTTATGCACATGAAAGAACAATCAAGAACCTTTCATTTCTTATTAGATGTAGAAAAATGTTGTGACAAAAAAACCTCTATCATTTAATATGAGATCTTGTAACCTCCCTCTATCCACGTGCTCAACACTAAACATGTTTTTAATATAAGGAACAATTATGTAAATGACTGCGTTTATCTCATTAACATTCATTATGGAAACACAATATTTCTGGCTGCATCCAGCTTCTAGGATCATCACCATCAACTTATGCATAGGATCGTGGATGGGTTATACAATCAGTGTAATGTTGCTCTATATTACGTAGATCAGTAGCTTCATAGACTACACATATGATTAGTTGGTTGAAACAGCTGGTAACCATTGCATGCCCTCTTTTTAAACACACCAAAGGTGATGGGAGGATGCTTGCACTAAGTCTAACCATTGGCAATCTCTTGGGGTCGCATTCCTTCCTGTCGTTCTTTTACCCACTATGCAACCTCAGTTTGGACCCAGTCATATGCAAATCAGTCTTGACCCTGCTTCAGTAGAAGCAGTCCAGCTCATCTACAGGAGACTGAAGTTTTTGCCTCCATGGAACACCAACAAATGGTTATTATTTGTGCTAAGTTTTTACCTAGTTTGTAATTTATAGATATATTCCGATTTCCTTTAATTTTACGATAAAGCCAACCTTCCCAAGTAGAAAATAACATTCCTGCCATTTCATCTTCAGAAGTCTTTTTGAAATACCAAGAACTTTGACATTTGGTAGGTATGTACAGGCCCAAATTGTGCTACTGAAGCATCTTTGAACTATACATAACACATCTTATTGTGACTTGATGTTCTAATGGTATTAGAAGGCAGGCTGACACGTATTTCACCAAATAAACTGCGATATTCCTCAGGCCAGATATCAATTCTCCCGACACAAAGAAACCGTACAAAGGATTTCTACATGAATCAGAAGCGAATAGGAAATGTTTCTGAAACAAGATTAACAGGAATAAGAATAATATTTTTTGTTGGAAAGTAATGCTGAAGGTAATTTGGTTCCTGAGATGAAGGTTTGTTTGCTGTATAAATATTACTCTAATGAATAATCATTGGAAACTGTTAGGTGTCTCTTTGCTCTCACTCTCTTTCTCCCACTGGGAATTGTCAATTCTTCGTTTTGGAATCCAAGACTGATCAATCATCAATCATTTGTCAATTGTAGGGCGTGCTACATACCCGCGAGGGTCTCAAGGCGCTGGGGGGGAGGGGCGCTACTGGTCAAACAGCCAGGTCTTGAGTAGCTTCCTGAAGGTCGGAAAGTCAGCAAGTCTTGGGTCTGTCGTAGGCTCAGTGGTAGGGTGATCCAGGTCTTGGTGGTGAGGTGGGAGAAGGATCTCCCGCCGGTGGTTGTTCTTCGGATGCGGTGGCGAGTGCGAGTCCTCTTTAACTTTTTAGGCACTATTGTAGCCACTTTTCTTATGAACAAGTAAAAAGTTTTACAGAACAGGGAAATTTCGCTTGATTAACATATAGCGAAAATCCGGAACGTTGTAAAATGTTGCTTGCTACAGCAAAGCTTTACATACCTTAATCTCACTGTGATCTCAAGAGGAAGAGTGGTTTTCCCTCTATTATTTAAAATACCTAAGTAATCAGAGTTAAGTTGTGTGTGATCGCTTCTCAAGACTTCTAGTACTGAGATAATTTGAAAAGAATATCAAACAGGGAAAAAAACCTTTAAGTTTATAATATGAAATAAACAGTTAGGTTATTATCAATTACATGCTAAAACCATATATTTAATTACAATGTCTGCTATGGTTCAATGTAGTGAAATAGTGTACAGTGTAGATGGTGAAAAGTCAAAACGAGTTTGGGATGGGATGAGTCAACAGTTGCAGATATTAAATATAAGTTTATAGTATTTTCTTGAACAATCTTACATCTGAAATGGTGAACTTTCATACCCTTGTCATAGTTCATTGAGTCAGCTAAGATTTGAAAGGGATGAACCAACAATCATATAAATGAGAACATGAAACCTCCGCCAAAAAGGTCATGTATCATGAGTCCACAATACATAAGTCAGCAAGAGGTATCCGCTATCCCTCTGTGTATAGATTTAATTCAACTAAATGCATACAGCGATTCTTATGTGTGGTACAAAGGAACATTTCATTGTATTGCCTTGTATTTTGGTTTTACAATGAAAGTGTAGATGAACATTCAACACATTTGTTTCATTGCAAACTGATTTTCTTCTCTCTGTGAGTATCGCAGAACAAACTGTCTTAGCAAGGAACATTCCTTAAAGTGTGAGAAGTGCATGCATGCAGATTATCTAAAACAAATGGTATTGTGTCATCTTATTCAACCTTGAGAGAATACATATTTTACTTTTCTTTGGGGATTATGCATACTAGCAGGTCAGGTTCCTTTAAATTATACATTTGTCAAATATTCGTATCTGTTTTTATTTTTTTCTACTTAATTATACATCAATATTTCTTGCCATTTAGGTAGTATGGGCAACAAGTAACAGAATTGGATGTGCTATAAACTTGTGTCATAACATGAATGTGTGGGGACAGATATGGCCCAAAGCCATTTACCTGGTGTGCAATTACTCTCCCAAGTAAGTACAAATTATTTATTTATACTCCTCACATTTTAAAAATAACATTAATCTTTTTAATATCTCCTTAACTCATGTTATCAAAACACAAATCTTTGTTATCAGCACTGTTCGTATGGCTGCATATGTTCTCTATTTAACAATATGGATTGTGATTCATTTTGTGTGTACAAATATGTTTGAAGTCGATATTCATCCCTAGTCCTGTTGCCGTTGTGTCAGATTGGCAGTCCATACATTATCTGAAAACCAACCAGCAAAAATGATTTGCCTCTTTTCTAAAAGTGGAAATTCTACCCTTAAAATATTCATTGATAATCAATTATTTCCGCAGGGTTGTGAATTCTAGATCATGCTACATCACTTTTGATTAATCGTGTCCATCCCACCTAATGTAAATAATAAAGAGAAACATGATGTTGCTTGCAAGACAAATGTTTTTAAATACAGTTAGGTTAAATTAAAAGCAACACCATAACGAAGAAGACACCTGGGAAAAAACAAGCTTTAGAAATGTATTGAAACTTTTGATTTAATTTCGTTTTTGTTCTTGACAAAAATGACCCATTGTCATTTTGGTATACATTGTATAATTTGTTTTGAAAACAATTTGATTTCCCTCCCACTCAGTAATATTCCCCTTTAAAATGATTCCAAGTTCTGTATAAATTTGACAAGTTCACATAGGCTTCTCAATTATACCGAGTAGTGACATCAGGAAAAATAAAAGTGCAAACTATTTCAATGTGTTAATTAAGAACAGCTGAAAGGTGTGGCCTATAACTGTTAAATGCAATGAAAGGTTAACACTCTTTCATAAAAACTGAATTGTTGATTAAGATCTTAGTTACCCAAATCCCCTTGCTGAAGAAACGACCAGCATTGTTCTGGCAATTCTGAGATGAACTCCACTGTTTTGTGAAGGTGCTAATTTAAACTCCAGGCAATAACGTCAGAAAAATGATAATACATTCCTCTGAGAATACATAAAAGCTAAGGCAAGTACAAGTGAGTGGAGATGGAGAGATCTCCCCAAAGAATAGCTTCATCGATCTGGAGAGAAATGAGTCAAAAATTAGATGGGGGCAGGAAAGTGGTACAAAGAAGGGAGGAACAAGAGTTGCAGGACCTTTCCTAATGGAGGAAGGAGAATAATGCAGGAACTGGAACAATGTCAACGCAGAATGTTAAAAACTAAGCAGTCAATCAAGCAATAAAGAAGAATTGGGTGTGCTCAACAGAAACAGTCTTAGCAATTCGAATCTCAATCTTACACAGTGCAGACACCACCCAGCCTCACTTCAAAGGGGGGGGGGGCAGACAACCACCTCCATTTCAGGGGGTGCACTCAAGGAGCTTACTAACTGTGAATCACCACTTTGTAGCTCACTCAGTGCAACTTCGATTGACTCAAACTCAAGATTTAAAGTACCTAATTTTCAACATATTGTCCTATATTTTAAGTCTCAATGAGGATATTATCATTAGCAGAGGCGTAGGTATTCTAAACAATTAACTTGCTTGCAGACTTTGTCAGACTTAAGAGATAAATGCATCTTTTTTTGTAAAGTGAAGCTCCAATATTTCTTTTCCAACAGTTCTTTTGAGGGTGATACTGGCTCAAGTTGCTTTCTCTTCACTCTTAATCCTTCTTAATTCTTCATGCCAGCAGAAATTCTGGCTCTTGAAAAGATTGTTATTCAAAACTTAGAGAAAGTTAAAAAGCGGAAACAGTATATTCTATGTAATATCTCCAAAGTGGAAAGACACTGTTTGGAGAGCCTCATGACTGAAAATGACTTTATGATTAAACCTGCAGATAAAGGGGATTCCATTGCATTCAGGGCACACCAAAGCATGAACAAGAGATCAGGCACCCACTAAAACACTGAACACTCACAAAAAAAATTCTTATCAGCCATCTGGTTTACATACAGAAAAAAACTACTTAAACGTATTCAGACTTCCATTAACAGGAAATTCATCCGTAAACATGCTTTGAAATTTTAAATAAACCTAATCCCCAAATATCAGTATTCTACAAATGTTTGTGTAAAAAATCAGGGCTCAGGCAGCAGGGTAGTCCTCTGGGGGCACAAGGCTGGCTTCAGGCTGCAGAGCAGTCATCTTCATGCAACAAGGCATTCCTCAGAAGTACCCAGCAGACAACAGACAGCAGGGCAGTCTGCAGATCCAGAGGTGAACTGAAGAGTTGGTCTGAGGGCTCTATTTTTATGCTTAATGCCCCCTTTGAAGTAGGAGAAGCTTCTGGAGCCGCCCACCCCAACAAAGTGTCTCGATTTTCCTGCCTCCCAGACCTGGTCTGAGGTTGTTGGGGAGACAGTGACCTAGTGTGAAGCCCTGTGTGAGTGTGCTGAGGCAGCCTCTTTGAAATGTATGTGTTATAGGTGACAGCTCCACTATCCCATTCTGCTTAGATGGTCCATCCTGCCATCACCCAGTCTCTCTATTATGCGACTATGTGGAAGGAATACACAAAGGCCAACTGCCACGCACACCTAGTCATGTGACCCACGCGCAGGCTGCAGGCACCAATTGGTTGGGACAAGAAAATGCCAACTTTCTAACGTAGCATTTTCAGATTTGTAACTTAAAACCTGACTTTCTCATTAAAGAGGATTCTAAAATTACAATTCTTTAGAGACCAAACTCAACAGTCCTACCTACTCCAAATCGAAGGTTATCACTTATTAAATGTAATAAGGTAACTCAATGCTGTCCTATTGGAGAGGCAGGCCTCACAGTAGTGACAATTAATCTGTTATGGATGTCTTTTATGATGAAATATTCAAATAAAGACGTTTGAACTGAACTGAAAATTAATTTGTGAGTTTTTCTCTGCTGGAACATGCAACAACTTAAAGTACATGACAACTTTTTTTTATCACAATGCACACTGCCCTATGGGGTGTTTAGGGCCTTATCCAGGGATGACTTTTATGCATTAAAGAGGAAGATTTAGACCAGAACAAAGGTTTATTTTGCCAGGTTGAAATGGCAGTTTAAAATCTGCATATACATGCCTGCGATGGCAGACCGGAGACATATTTCAAAAGGGTACTTAAGTGAGTGACGCAATCAGTCCTGCAGGCCGACTATTAGCATTTTATTTAGAGCCCCGAGTTAACGTATTACCACTTTAATGGACGCATACAAGTAAGTTAAATGTGCCAATTGGGTGTAAGAAAATGTTACCATGTTTAAAGGAGAAGGCACAAGCACTTTAGCACTGGTGTGCAGTGGTAAAGTGTACAAAGACGTATGAGTCAACAAAAAGGGTTCAGAAAACAGGAAGGGTGAAGCACAAACAAGTTGGGGAGACCAAGTTAGACTAATCAATAGCTTGATGAACTTCCCTGCTTAGGCTATAGACCGTGGACTATGGACCTTTTCTGCAGTGTCACTTGTAAATGCAATTTCATCCAGTTGGATCCCTTTTTGTACACTATTCTAAGCAACTGGCAAGAAACTTATCCTGGAGTTGTCCCCAGCAGGATCTCTTATAGTCTAAATTGAGAGAGACAAAATACAATCAATTGATATGTCAGTTATTTTACTCCTGTAAGCAAACTCCAAAAGAAAATACTTCTAAAAAAAAACAAATTATTTTGGGTGGGAATAACTACTAACAGTACTCTATTTGCTTGCCATTGCAAGACGAATGTGAAACATCGGTAGGTCAGGGCTTAGAAAGATGGAAAGGTAACTCATTCCAACAAACTGAAGGTAAAATTAAACTTGACACAAATGGCAGGTCACTTCAAATGTGGTAACTGTTTAGCCTGAAAATGTACAATGATAGCACGAAGTTTGAGTATCATAAACAAACGTGACCATTGTATTCAAACTATAACTCTACCAAAATATTATACACAAGTATTTATTTTCCTCATTTGCAGTGGCTAAAATCCTTAAGCAGAGAATCTGCAAGCATTGTAGCAGAAGTTTCCTTTCAACAGCCAATGCCCGCTTGTTAAACAGTCAAGGATATCACTCATGATATTGAACAATAGAGGATTGATATAGTTAAGCTTGATTAACAGAGTGTCCTAACTTTGATCCATGTAAGAAAGTTGTGGGATTGATCCGCTTCACACAGAGCAGGACAGTTTGAATGAAACATTCGAGCTTTGCAATGTAGCATTGCTGTGATTATGTTTTCATAAGCCTAATGTGAACATAACTGAGAAGATCCTTATTTGCCCCTTGCATGGACTGATTTGGTTCAACTGTAAGCAGAAGGAACATGTGAGTTATGACCCACAGATCTCCCTCAACCTGGAAGCCTAGAAATAGTGCCTGTTAGGCATGAACCAACCTGCCAGAGACTTTCAGTCACATTTGATTTATTGTTGTGAGTTCTGGCAATCTGGCCACAAGCATACACTCATCAGAAATCCACACTGTGCAGGCCACATATTATACAGTGTATTTTTACAGTCCTGTTATGCCTAATCTCTAAGCATCGAAGTTTTTGCCATAATTATTGTTCGATATCACAACAGTTAACACCCATTAATACCTAAAATACATTTACAATTTCACGATCTTGGCCTATCTGCAAGACCAGGCCTATTGATGTTTCAGTAGTAAAATGTTGATGAAAACAAACACCACTAATGATGCTGTTTTAGGAGCCTCTCCACTCCTTTCTTTTCAATGTCTTAAATGTTCATGTCTCCCTGAAGGTGAGGGCTATGAAAAGTTCTCTCATACCTTTTGAATCATTTCTGTTTGTTAAAAATGAACTTTATGATTGTGATGTTAGGTGAGAGAAACAGCTTTAAAAGCATACTAGCAAAACACATGGTACATGTAATGCACAGTATTGCACAATAACAAAAATAAGTACATCAACTGTTACAAGTTAATAACCTCTTTAATGACCTGAGGCCTCCTCAAAGGTATGATTTAGGGGGTGTTAAATAAACATATAAGTTAAAATATCTGATATGATCATATAAAAAATATGATCATTCACATCATAAAAAAACAATACATCAGAATAAAAACAGTTAATATTACATTAAAAGTGTGTTCTCAAAATATCCATTAACAACAAGGTTATAGGACCTATAAAACGACAATAGGCTGAATCATCCATCTGGACAAATTAAACTATGTGGGCACGGCCATTTTCATAGACTGCATTACACATTGTAGCCTCCTCCTCTAAGCAAATAGCAGGAGATGGCAAACACTAGCCAACGTGTGGTACAGCATTTAAAAATTTGTATAGCTTCCGAATGACACCTAATAGAAAGCATACAAAAAACAGGGGCTCTCCAGGTTCTTCTTAAATCAGCAGAGGACGGGCAACAAAAAAGAAAATGCTAGAGTGTCTCAGGAGCTGCAAGGCAGAAGAGGCACAGTACATTAACCACCACATTTCCCCATCTACTTCTCCTTGTGTTTAAAGGAATGGTTCCATATCTAAGTTAGGTATACAGAGTTTGTGCCTGTGGTGGCTCGATGTCGTCCAAGAAAGACTCCAAGCCAAAGCTGTCTTTGACATTTAAAAATCTCACAGTTAAAGTGCCATGTGCAAAGTGTTCAATACTTTCCGAGACCATCATCCCCAAGAACCTTTTTTTAACAAGAGGGACCAAAGATTTAGTAATGGTCCCAGGTTCCCCCCAGAGTTGCCCCAACTAATTTTTTAAAAACCACGCCTTGATCTTTTTTAACCACTTGATTTGACCCGTTTGCCTGTGCAATGCAATCAGCTCAACCTAGGCATCCTCAAGTGGTACCTTTGTGTTGCTTGTCCACACCCTTATCCAGAATAGAAGGGCCCGGAGAATGGTTAAATATTCAATGGGTTTTAGGCCGAGGTCTAGTCTTAGTGGCACAAGTGGTGTATTCACTAGCAAGTTCGTAATAGCTCTAATGAATTTTGTTTTCAGTGGTAGTTAGGTCTGTACGGTTTTCCAATCCCCATAAAGAGGCGCTCCTAGACCTTTTTCCTTATGCAATTCTAGGATAGGTGAAATGGGCCGGTAGGGAGAGGTCCTAGCCCTACGTACTAGGGCACAATCTACATGCTGGAGGGTGAAGGTGCTCTTTGGCCAGCTGCGCATTCCAAGTCAGCCTATCACTGATGCGAACTCCCAGGTAATCAAAGGACTTTACTTGCTCCAAAACTTGCGTACCCAACACAAGTTTGCCCTTACTAGATTTATAGGGATTAAAGGACATATACTTTATTTTGAAGCAGTTTATTTCTAAGCCCTTTTCTTTGCAAACCTTAGCAAATTTGTTTAGGAGGCTTTGGATTCCTCTAGGTGTTTTAGCGATAAGCAGTGTATTGTCTGCAAATAGCAGACACAGCACTGATCTACCTGCCTGTTTCGGAGGGTCACCATCGCAATTGAAGTGTACACCAATTAGACCATTGATATAAAGGGTAAATAATGTTGGAGCAAGGACGCAACCTTTCTGGACCAGTATATTGTTGGTTAGGCTACCATCGGATTTCCAGCTAGCCTTGGATTGTGATCATATGATCCTATTTGAACAAGCGCTATGAGCCGTCTGTTGTCTGTGGATCAATAATATCACTTCCTAACAAGCAGATGATCTACTCTAACTGAAATTATGTATTTTGCAACTAATTGCTGAAAAGAACAGGTTAGACTATTTGATGTAATTAACGGTTTGATGGATATGTTAATAACTGGAATCCTTCTACAAAATATATAGTGAATTCATAAATATAATTTGTTGACTACAGGATTTCTGGCTTGTGTTATCTTTAAGAAATATGCACTACACAATTGCATCTGGAAGATTAAGAGTTTATGGAAATAAAGAATTTGTGTTAGATTGTAAGTTATGTAGATATTCCATTTTGTCTGGCTATGAGTGAATGGCTGCAGGAGATTTCCAAATTATCCATCAGCTCCTGAACTTTGCTGCAGTTATCTCATTCAACTTTGCATCTGTTCTGGATTTGACCAGAACAGATGCTATAGCAGAGACATGAAAGATGTTGCGCAAAATCAGAAATAAGACATTTGTTCATTTAGCTTGCAACATCTACTTCTGTGCTGAAGCAAACCACTCATGCATGCAACCCCATTGGCTGTTGGACAGACATTTTTTTTCTAACACACACCCTTTCTACTGCATCTTTGACTTTAAAAATCTTTACACCCGACACTTGAAGTACAAGACAGCAGCTTTGTTGCTCCCTAATCCAGAGCTGATTTTAAGTAATATTGGTGAGTCTCCCATCCTTTCACAGGAACGTTTTGTTCTCAGTTCCTCTCTTTTTCAACTAAATTTAGTTTTGTCTTTCAAATGTTCACAAAATTACTCACATATGAGAACTAGAAGCCTCTCTACCCTCTTGGAATATCATACATTTTGGTAGTCCGCATTGAAACTATTATGAACCCATGCAGATAAACCATGTTGGTTTTCAAACTCTTTATTACCTTAACCTTTTTCCTATATTGTAACACTATTCCATATTTTCCTAGGTAAGCATTAGAAGTTCGTTTTTACAGTTTGGTACACTAGATTATGGAAGGACACTGAAACTTCTACTCTATTTTTCTCTACCTAGTATGTCTCTAGCACATTACAAGCCTGGATGATGACACCATATGTGAGTAAAGCACACACATAGTTGATAATACCAATATATCAAACATACACTTCTCTTTCTAGAACACTTTTCTCTCGTATGTACGATGCAGCCTGACTTGACATTATTGTGCTGAGACTCATGTATTCTATAGCAGTAGGGTTGACATTCTAACTTACCAGACTAAATTAAGTGAACTGTGCATACAGTAGCTTTTATGAAGCATCATTTAGCTCTTTAAATTGATTAGGTTCAGCCAGGGCCCTGTTAGCATAAACACTGTGATCAATTCACAAATGGGTTTATGAGTACAGTACGTTGTGCTTCACAAGTACTCTTTTTATACACTCTTAAATGCTTTTGTTAATCAGCACAGAAACATCCAACTTCCTATCAGAACTGCAAAGAGGGCACAGTCCTTTCTATACGCACTAAATGTATATAAATATAGCCTCAATAGTATTGTTTTTCCAGTTTTAGATGCTTTAGGTCAATTTGCCTCCAAGGCCACGTAAAAGCACGTACAAGAGTGTGATAGGAGTACTACTTTTAGTCCTCCAAAATGCCTCCGTGAATAGCCCCCACTTGTGCACTGTGCCTTCAGTACTACTCTCAAATACTTGTGTAGTCTGGGTAAAAACAAATTTATAGTGTATGCATATGGAACATATGTATACTGTATAATGTGAATACATTACTTTGTTCATTGATTGTGTTGTCCCTTGACTGATTGATTCATATATCTTATGAGTGCAAAAATGTAAAAGCATTGAAATGGAAGAGTAGCCTCTTGGAACCATTTGTTCACATTGGATAGTTAATATACATTGACAATTTATGAAATTAAGGTACACTTATTTCCCTGGGCTCCACTGTCTCTTTTGCTTTAAGTTTCCACGTGACAGAGTCCAGAGCCATAAATGTTGCAATTCCAGTATATTTGGAGAGTAAGTCTGTTTAATTTTTTACTTTGTTGCACCATAAATGGATTTGCATTTATCTATTTCAATAGTTTTAAATGAAACTCACATGTTCATATATATTAAAACAAATTATGTGTTAAATTTTTTTATTATTTGCATTTAAGGGGCAATTGGTGGGGACATGCTCCATACAAACATGGTCGGCCATGTTCAGCCTGCCCACCAAGCTTTGGAGGAGGATGTAGAGATAATCTTTGTTACAAAGGTATGTACACTGGTATTATGTGAAAATATGTTCCTTGAATACACACACAAATTGTTTTTAAGTGTCGTTTTTAGAAGTTTCTCCCTGACTCAGTTGTTTTTTTGAAATTATACTTTTTCACATGTAGAAAATGTATCATTGAAGGATTTATAATGACATACATGAGGGTATCTTTTACAATGACTGCATTACAATGCATGCCATTACCCCGCATTTTTTGCTATGCAAAATCTTTTACAATGCAGGGCTTTACATTACAAACCATTACAACGCATTCCCCAAATACAACGCCCCTGTGGAGTTAGAATAGTAAATTGCGTTGTAATGGACAATGCGTTTTGATGGATTGCGTTGTGAAGCCCTGTATTATAAAAGATTTTACGGAGTAAAAAATGAGAGGTAACGGCATGCGTTGTAATGCAGTTTGCCCTTACTAGATTTATAGGGAATAAAGGACATATACTTTGTTTTGGAGCAGTTTATTTCTAAGCCCTTTTCTTTGCAAACCTTAGCAAATTTGTTTAGGAGGTTTTGGATTCCTCTAGGGGTTTTAGCGATAAGCAGTGTATTGTCTGCAAATAGCAGACACAGCACTGCTCTACCTGCCAGTTTCGGAGGGTCACCATCGCAATTGAAGAGTTCACCAATTAGACCATTGATATAGAGGGTAAATAATGTCGGCGCAAGGATGCAACCTTTCTGGACCAGTATATTGTTGGTTAGGCTACCATCGGAGTTCCAGCTAGCCTTGGAATATGATCATATGATCCTATTTGAACAAGCACTATGAGCCGTCTGTTGTCTGTGGATCAATAATATCACTTCCTAACAAGCAGATGATCTACTCTAACTGAAATTATGTATTTTGCAACTAATGGCGTATGCCTTTCTGCACCAGTATGTTGTCTAACCACAGTGTTGGTAAGAGTGGAGCCCTTCATATATTATATTATCTAGGTCTTGATGAATGCCATGTACCACTGTGGACACTAGGCAGAAACATGTCGACCCAATTCTACATGGCAAGGGGTTAAAAACTTTCCCCATTTTGCCATTCACTTGTTTATATACACCATACAACCACCTATTTTCATTAATTGCACTCTCTCACTCTGGCCCCCTACTTAATTAGAAGTGCATCCCTGACGTCAGGTGTATGCCCGCCCTCTATCAAACCAAGTTTTTAGAGTGCGAGGACTGGCCAATGATGAAGCATGACACCAGGTGGTGTGTGAGGCCAGTCCTAAACTTTTTGTGAGATGTTGTCCACACTCACATACACATAACACTTCTGAGCACTTTTTAGGTCATTCTCATAGGAGCGGCCCCATTTGTGTATAACATTTTTTTGTTGGAAGCTGGCGGTTCCTATCGCCCTGGTTTGCCTCTAGTTCCCTTCCTCAGTAGTACCTGGGGCTAGTGTGCATTCATCCTTTAAATTGTAACATCCAGGGGGAAACCTACGTTCCACTGGTACTTTGAAACTTATGGCTGCCAGGTTTAAACAGACCAATTGGGGAGCAAGACGTTTTGTGACCTCGACCACAAAAGAATGGACCCAACTTCCTTTTTTCATTAGAGCTAAAACTATCCTACTAGCCTTTAGGAAGGAATTAAAAACCTGATTCTTCTCTAGTTAAGGATAATTCTAGTTGCACTCACTAAGAGCTAGCGCCTTGACACCTCCAGGTATTTGTTACGCTTTAAAAGTTACTATAACATAACATGGCTTATCATAGGCAGCTAATTGTAAATGCAAAGTGTAATAGCATGCACATACCTGATTTTAGTTCTGCAAAATGTAAATATTTTAGGTACACATAGAATTACCTTTATGGCAAACAAAAAGTGTTTAACACTAGTTCAAGTTGTTTTTGTCATAAGGCAAGGGGATGCCCTCAACTACTATACAATTGCAAGTTCCTTCAGTGATGTGCTGCCAGCCTGAGTTTCTGAACTGTGAAACTTATGGGCTTAGGAGTTTGATCACTCTTATGACTGAACATGATTGCGCAATATCTTCCTAGGCATGTGTTACAATTATGATGGACTGCCCTGTTATTTGCCAATGTGAGTGTTTAACTGGGTGTGCACACCAAGACAGAAGGTGCCCTTTTACCCTGAATGTGCATTTTTAAAATACACCTGCACTGGCCTCAGCACATTAATGAAAGGCAGTGCATTAGGGTGCACTGCGCAGGTATGTGCTTTGATGCACAGGGACAGTGTACCCTGTTACACCAAGCGCACTATTTTAGGGCAGGCACAAATTTGCGCCTGCACTGGTAACGTGATTAAGGCAGGGGAAAACCCAATATACCCTTGTAGGCTTGGGCACTAGATGATTGAGGTCAAAATGAGCTACAAGGGACTTGATTTGGAAACACTAGAACTTAGTTGGGAGTCGTATTAGATTATCACACTCCAGTGTATCAACAAGATATCACGTTTGAAAATAGAATCAATCACGGGAAGGAAAAGAGAAACACGGAGAAGGTAAAATTGTATTCTATAGAAGTTCTTTATATTTAGTGTTAAAGCATCAAATAAGATTCTGGGGAGACATACAGAGACATTAATTGAAGCAAAAGAAGTTATGAACAGAGGTATAAATGACATCAACTCATCAGTTCACAACTGAACATCAACTCCTGACAATTATCACAGACAACCAAATTAATTAATAAACAATGGTCGTATGTTTGTGCCAACGCAACGCTTCTGGAGATGATGTAAGTGTCGACGTTTCGGTCGAGTATGCAGTCGTCATGTAGACCATCATCAGGACAAAACAAATCATTGCTGGGAAAACCCCCTGAAATAACCACCATGGGAGACTCCTCTTTTCATTGAGAAGTAAGGGACGTGGAAATGAAATCCGGATGGTGTTGGTAAATCTGGAGTATGACGTGTTGGAACTAACTGGTACACAACTATCAACAGATCGTCAGGTATTCGGTGTAACTGGAGGAATGTAATTCTGTTCGATTCGGCAATGCTGCGTTTAACCGTCGGCAGGCCTGGTAACTGAGAGACGAAAAGAGTGGTAACAGCACATCAGTAAGAGATGCACCAGCTGTTTGAAACCGCTAAATCACTTTATACCCTCCTGGCCCATAGGAATGAATGGGAAATTATTCCTTAATTGCAAATTCGCAAATTGCAAATTCGCAAATAAGGAAGACTAAGAAATCGCTAAAAAATAGCGATTTTTTTACATACATTCCATTTTGGGATTTCTAAATAGCGATTCCTTAAAAATCGCTATTTAGAAATCGCAAAATTGAATCTTGATACATCTGCCCCTATCTCACATGAAAAGTTGTAAGTCTTTACTCCCAAGTTTCCAAACTCACTGGAGCGAGGTTTTGCAAATTTTTGGAATTCATAGAGATTTCTAATGGTACTGATGGAAAATGAAAATCTGAGTTATAGGTGCATTGCTGGGAATCTTTTGTCATTTCACATTGACTTAGATTTGAAGGCATTTCAGCACTCCTTATGTATCATCGTGCCTTCATGAATGTCTTCTCACGTGCTCATTTTTCTCCTTTTTCGTTATTTTCTAAGTGAAAAAATTGTATCATTGGAAATACTTTTTCCCCCACACCCCATCAGATTTGGGGGTCATCTGCTTGCATTTCCTCTCTAAAAAAGGACTTACTCTTGACCACGATAGGAGTAAACTTCCAACCTTTCCCTATTTGGGAAAGGGTCAGTGACTTGTTTGTGGCTACCCACAAACTTGTAAGTCTGTTTGTGATAACCCCCGTTCAAGCCATTTTCACCCTGTCACATCCGCTGCCCATCTCTGGGATTTTTTATGTGTGCAAAACCAATTGAAAAAGTGTTATTAAATTCATAAGAAAGCCTATTAGCTCATGTAAGCTAAACATACAGGTAGGAAAAGCTTTTGTTAATTAGGTCCACATTGTTTAGAACTGTTTTAAAGATTAGTTGTACCTCGTCCCTCTAGTATTTAGACTTGAGCAGTTTGCAAATTTGTTCATTGAATAGCAAACTAAATGGCCAGTGTTCAGAGTCCTACAAAAACATTTGCCTCAAAAGTAAAAGAACATTATAGTTGTATCCGACAAGAAGAGAACATCAGAAAGATCCTGTATTTAACATATTCCATTTAATGTGTACTCAAAGGTATTTGGAGATCAAGAGGCAGTACAAGTGGTATTCACATTAGGTACATAGTTCGTTATTTCATTGAGCACTACAAACAAAATCAAGAGTAGCGGTCAAGCAGGGGGTCCTAGTCCTAGGGCCTTCCTAGTCTTGATGGTTGAAAGACAGCCGATGACAGCCGACACGTGTTTCGTTACATATGTGTAACTTTCTTAAGCGTTTACTCTCTGTGTGTTTAAACGAATAGTCCTGCAAAGCACCCTTTGTGTGTTTCTTACCTTAATACATGATGTATAGGATGAGCTCTGGAATTCGTAAGTCATGTGATTCTCCTTGTTATTTGAAGTTGGGAATACCATAAAATATAGAAAGTGACTAAACAAGATCCGACATATTGATGCCTGGTACATGAATTAGTAGCACATCGCCCCGTTATGATTCCCAACCGGTGACTGGGAATGTTTTAAAGATATGTCCTATGTCGTCATTTAGTAAGGCATCCGTAAGTGTGCATGAGAAATGTGTTTGTTATGGCAAACAAGGGCTTTAAGTACGTACTTGTGAGAAGAGATTCAGTATGGTCCGACGTTCGGGGCGATCCTATGCGAAATGTCTCCACATACCGCGTAGGATCGCCCCGAACGTCGGCCCATACTGAACGTGTTCTTCAGCGGCTCAATGGCGGGGTCTGTGATCACAGACCCCGCCATTGAGCTGCTGAAGAACACGTCCGACCGGCCAGTGCGCCGGCTCAACTTATCTCGATTAACACACGAAATTACTCGCAACCTTCCGGGGTAGCCACATGCACCTGCTACCTATTCCTTCTCCGGCTATTCATACCGGACCTCTCCTCCTCTCCAATGGCACCCTGATTACTCTCCCCCCAGGTCCCCTTCGGCAATTGAGACTTTTTAAGTATTAGGCATAATATCTATGTCCTGATGATGATACGTAAATTATAAGTCGGAACGAAATGGCGTCGACACTTGAAACACCTTATACATTTCAACATTGTGTGTACTTAATTGTAAAGGTATCTAATGCGATTTGTTGCCTTTTGACATTGCTCACTAGCCAAGTACAACAAACCGTGAAGCTTTGTATGTCCTTTGCATGTCGTTTTCCCTGCTTGTAATTGTTTTTTATGTGCTAAGTAGGTCACAGGCTAGTGCCCCACTTCTTGTATTGTTCTGTAAGAATTTCTTTCTATTTGCCAAAAGTAAATATTAGACCTCTGTCCGGCTGGACATGTCATTCCAATATAGTCACGATTGAGTCTATATTTATTGCTCTTAATATCCTCCCTTCTCCTGGGACCACTGTTGTTTATAAAAATATGTATAATAAGGTCATATCAAACTCAATAGCTAAGATTTTATACAAAGAACAATTGGAGAATGCATTGGAGAAATTATTTTTCTGTTCAGTGCTTTCTCAAGTGTACTTTATATATAATGATACGCTGGGACATTCGAGCAAAGTTTCAGGTAATATAACAAACCTGGCAGGAATTTGGAGAAGTGTTAGAGGAAATGTTTTTATATTGCACTTTTGTAACGTATCGTTTTAAATGGGAGTGACTTTAACTGTATTTTTTTATTGTACTGCCATATCTTAGGGTTTTAAATGAGAGTGAATTTAATTGTTTTTGCACATACTTTGTGATACATTGTATCCAGTGGCTGCTGCATTATTTTCTTTGTATGAAAGGCAATTCTGCTTATACTAAAGCCAAAAGCACCTCACAATAAATCTAAACCAGTACGTTGTACAATGCATTGCACCTGTGATAGCAAGCCATCAACACCTTAGACAAAGAAAATTCCAGAAGGGATTTTCTGAACATTATTTATTCATTTTTTACACATTCCAGGGCATGAGAGGCCATATCCTCCCCCAGAGCCAGAGGAAGAGACCAATGAGATTGAACGTCAGCTCTCCAAAACCCAGGATACAACTTCACAAAGCCGATCGCGGACCCACTCACCAACTTCATCAACGAGAATTGATGACCTCAACAAGAATGAATTCACAAGCACAGAACAAATGTGTAAGTTGATATTATTGGGGTTACAGTAATAATTCGCATAAAGTATTCTGTTCCACTACAAATAAAGGTAAAAATAACAAAGTCGTGCACGCATTATTGAATGTGGGTCTGTCAAAGAGGTTTGGATTTCTGCTGACCCATTCCAAGGAAAGCAAACCTAATAATTTTGCCTGATGCACAAACCCACTTTGTTGCATGTAAAACTGAGGTGAAATATTCGAGTTCTCGGTCTTGCAATTGGAAAATGTCTTCATCCAGTGAATTCTTTGAAATGTGCATAAATAATGTGCCTGAAATGGGCTTTACAATCAGAGAGCATTGCGGAAAGAATTCTCTGTATTTCTATCCTTAAAAGGTGAACGGAATGAGGTAAAAAAAAAAAATGGAAAAACATTTTTCAGAACCACAGACCTGGCCAGTTTGAGCCCCTGGTTTCAAGGAAATCTGCGAAAAATCAGAGCTCAACTACTAACACCGAGACTAGTATCTGGCGGGACAAGAGTTCAGCGCTTTTCAGAAACAGTATTATCGTGAAGTATGACTTGGCAAGCACAAAAAAGTGGAGAAATACTTTCTCAAGAGTGGTGTGTGAGGTCAAGTGGTGTGAATACCAATCTTAAAATGAAGGTTGTCTCGGAAAGTGAAATGCCATGGACACGTTGTATGGCTATTGCGGCTGTGTTTGCAGCACATTTGGATAGCGCAGTATTTCCGTGAATGTGTTCACTTAATGGATTTTTTCAGTTGTAATTTTATTGACTATTGACTTTGCTTCATTTTGGCTTTGTTCATATTTGTACGCTGATGAGAATGTATAGCGAGAGGTGTGTTGAGTAATATATTCATTAGCTTATAATTGTGTTAAGTTTATTTGGACTAGGGGCCATATGTATGAAACTTAGTTTTGGCGATTCTCAAATAGCAATTTTTAGGGAATCGTTATTTGAGAATCGCAAAATGCTATGTATGTAGGATTTGCAAATCATTTTGCGAATTCTACATATTCCTTAATTGCAAATCGCAAATTGCAATTCGCAATTAAGGATTACCTCCCCATTCATTCCTCTGGGCCTAGAGGCCCATAGGAATGAATGGGAAGACATTCTCAATTTGCGATTCTCAATTAAAGAATCGCAAATTGAGAATGCAATTTCAAGGGTGCCAGGGTGTCAAAAGGACACCCTGTTGCTCCCCTGAAAATAGCATGTGTGCACATGTGGCACACATACATGCACTAAGGGCATGTATGTGCGCCACATGGCACTTTAATAAATGCAAAAAGTGCATTTTTCAAAGAAATCGCAAGTTACCACCAACTTGAAGTTGGTGGTAATTTGCGATTCCTTTAGGCCAAATTGCACTTTTTCTGTGCTTCTTACATTGCATTTAAGGAATAGCAATTTGCGATTACTTAATGCAATCGCAAAATAAGAAACGCAAATTTGGCGATTCCTTATTTTGCGCGGCAGTTTTGCTTTCATATATACCACTGAGCCAAATTGCGATCGCAAACGCTTGCGATCGCAATTTGGAATGATACATATGGCCCAAAGTATGAACTGTTTGCTCGATTGCTATCATGATGAGTTTATACTCCATCATTGGAGCAGGACGCAGTTAGATTCAACTGGACTTTGAAATAGAGATACAGGTTAGATGCCCTGGACACCAACAACAAGGTCTTCATGGAGAACCAAATTCGAGGGACCTGTATTTTGAAATATTCAGACAGTCAGTGCTTGGTAGGAATTAACAATTCCAGGGGCACTCATTGGCTCAATTAGTGCCAACTGGTAGCTGACATTTAGTGTGAGTGGGCAAAAAAAAACTTGGAGATCTAAAAAATGGAATATGATTTCTGTTCTTACCTTTCACAAATCATGAAGACCGGCTGAAGCAAACTAGTCTCTATCCTAAGTCCTGGGTTAACATGAAAAACTGCTGCACGACTCTGGGGCTCGGGTTAGGCAGAGACCTGACACCAACCACCTAAAATGCATCCTACTCAACACCCGCTCGGTCCACAGACACGCCATCGACCTCTGGAATCTACTAGACACCATCTCGCCGGACGTCGCCTTCCTAACAGAAACATGGATGAATGCCTCTTCAGCCCCAGACATCACCATTGCCATCCCGGAAGGATACAAGATCATCCGTAAGGACCGCATCAAGCAAACAGGAGGAGGCATCGCTATCGTCCATAAGAACTCCATTCGCATCTCAACCAGCTCAGACATCGACCTTGCCAACGCCGAACACCTCCACTTCCAGATCCACACCGACCCCAAGACCACACTCAGAGGCACCCTCCTCTACCGGCCTCCAGGCCCCGTGCACAATTCAGTGATGACATCACTGACTTTATCACCCCACACGCCCTCCCCTCCGAGGATTACATCCTTTTGGGAGACCTCAATTTTCACCTGGAAAAGAACAACGACAGCAGCGCCGCCACCCTTCTGGACAATCTTGCCAACCTCGGACTCAAACAAATTGTCACTACCCCCACCCACATTGCAGGTCACACACTCGACCCCATCTTCACCTCCAGCAAACATGTCACATTCAGTCACACCACAGCTCTTCATTGGACGGACCACAGCTGCGTTCACTTTACCCACAAGAAGACCACAATCCACAACCATCCTCAACCCACCCTGCGAAGAAACTGGAACAAAATCACCATCGACCAGATCTCCTCATCGCTTCTTCTAAACCCCCCCGCCCACTCCTCAGACCCCGACCAAGCAGCCATCAACTTCACCCAATGGCTATCCAACAGCGCTGACATCCTAGCACCGTTGAAAAAACGTCAAAGCAAACTAGGCAACAAAAACGCCTCCTGGTTCAATGATGATCTTAAGAAATCCAAGAAACTCTGTCGCTCCCTCGAGAAGACCTGGAAAAAAGACCCAAACACCAGCACCAGGGACGCCTTCAAAAACGCCGCCCGCTTACATCACCAACTAATCCGGTCAGCCAAGAAAGCCGCTTTCAAAGACCGACTAGATAACAACGCCCACAACAGCAAAGAATTATTCAACATCGTCAAAGAGTTTACCAACCCATCTGCCAACTCCAACGACATCACCCCCTCCCAGGCCCTCTGCGACTCCCTAGCTTCCTTCTTCCACAACAAAATCGCAGACATCCACAACAGCTTCGACAACCGACCCGGAGACCAACCCACCCAACCTTCAGCAGGACCTTCACCCCCCTCGAACACCCTTAACGACTGGAACCCGATCTCCACTGAGGACACCATCCGCCTGATGAACTCCATCCACTCAGGATCCCCAACTGACCCATGCCCTCACCACATCTTCAACAAAGCAGACTCCATCATAGCACCACACCTTCGAGATGTCATCAACTGCTCCCTCAACACCGCCACCTTCCCGGAAAGCTGGAAACACGCAGAACTCAGCGCCCTTCTGAAAAAACCCACAGCTGACCCCACCGAACTCAAAAACTACCGCCCCATCTCGCTTCTTCCATTCCCGGCCAAAGTCATCGAGAAAGCTATCAACAACCAGCTCGCCGCCTTCCTCGAAACCAACAAATCCCTCGACCCCTCACAATCCGGCTTCCGAGCCAAACACAGCAGTGAGACCGCACTTATCGCAGCAACAGACGACATTCGAACTCTACTGGACAATGGAGACACAGTCGCCCTCATCCTCCTCGACCTCTCCGCTGCCTTTGACACAGTCTGTCATAGCACCCTTCTACAGCGCCTCAGAAACGTCGGAATCCAAGGAAAAGCACTGGAATGGATCACCTCGTTCCTCACCGGAAGAACCCAGAGAGTCCGCCTCCCCCCATTCAAGTCAGAGGCCTCTGAAGTCATCTGCGGCGTGCCACAAGGATCGTCACTCAGCCCCACCCTCTTCAACGTATACATGAGCCCCCTTGCGGCCATCGCTCGCCAACACAATCTCAACATCATCTCCTACGCTGACGACACTCAACTGATCCTCTCACTCACCAAAGACCCGAACACCGCCAAAACCAACTTACACGAAGGAATGAAAGAAGTAGCCGAGTGGATGAAACACAGCCGTCTGAAGCTGAACTCAGACAAAACAGAAGTCCTCATCCTAGGCACCTCCCCATCCGCCTGGGATAACTCCTGGTGGCCAGAAGCCCTTGGAAAAGCACCCATCCCGACGGACCACGCACGGAACCTGGGCGTCATCCTAGACTCCTCACTCTCGATGACCAGACAAGTCAACGCCGTTTCATCATCTTGCTTCAACATTCTTCGCATGCTCAAAAAAACATTTCGCTGGATCCCCAACGAATCTAGAAAAACGGTCACCCACGCACTGGTCACGAGCCGCCTGGACTACGGAAACACCCTATACGCAGGTACCACCGCAAAACTCCAGAAAAAACTCCAACGCCTCCAGAATGCTTCAGCCAGGCTCATACTAGACATCCCGCGTAAAGAACACATCTCTGGTCACCTGAAAAACCTCCACTGGCTCCCCGTAAATAAGAGGATTACTTTCCGCCTCCTAACCCACGCACACAAAGCACTTTACGAAATTGGACCCGAATGCCTCAACACACGACTGTCCTTCTACACCCCCTCCCGTCAGCTACGATCCCCCAACCAAGCCCTTGCCACTGTACCTTGCATCAACAAAACCACCATGGGAGGTAGATCCTTCTCCTACCTCGCAGCTAAAACCTGGAACTCACTTCCCACTCACCTTCGCCTTACTCAGAACCACCTAGCATTCAGAAAGCAACTTAAAACTTGGATATTCGACAAATAATTCCCCGCCCTTCCTCAAGCGCCTTGAGACCCTATGGGTATGTAGCGCGCTATACAAATTTCTTGACTTGACTTGACTTGACATACCGGCTTCCCTAGGTTGCTAAGCTATTTAGGGACAACACCAGGACACATAAGCTTGTAACCATTGCATGTGCATTTACAGCTCCATAACCCCTTGGGTCGGAGTTTCTTCTTCGGATTATTCTGGCAAGTAGCTTTGCAAGCTTCATGCAAGCTACCTGTGACTTTAGGATGCACAAGCTCCTCAATGCACCCTCCAGCCCGGCTTTAATGATTTGTACTTTGCTTGTTTGTCACTCTGTTTTGTCAAAGCAGTGCTGCAGAGTACAGCAGTAGAATGTTTTCCAGACTGGCGTGCAGGTTTCCTCTATGAATGGGGATGCCAAAGCGTCTGTCTATTCTCAAGATGAAAAAGCCCTCTTCATGGAATCCAGATATATATAAAATACTGGCTTAATAAAGGAAGGAAGACAAGACAGCGCATGCAGATTCTCACGTCTATAGTAGATGAAGGCAACTTTGAGGGAACTCAACTCAATCTCTCAAATCAAATAATATTTTCTATGTACACCATTCCCCTGGCACAGGGTTGTTTCCTGGTTCCCCCTACATCCAGCACAACTAGCATGAGCTACTACTTAGTATGCCCTCAATAGGAAATGTTTGTATGCCACATACGAGTTACTTTGCAGAGCTTTACATGTGTGGGAAATTAATCTGGCTCCCCACAGGATGTGTAACTAAAGTGGTGGATAGCCCTTAACTATCATTCATCTGCCAGCAACCACAAGTCACTCCACAGCCTGATCAGCTGGAAGAGCAGCCAGTCTTCTCTATAGAGTACACAAATTGATTGTCCTCACTGAGCATCAAACACCTCCCGTGGACTCACTCTTTGTTGAGGCCCACTGCAACATAACTTAAATCGCGTAGGGATATATAATTAGAATGGGGAGGGTATCACATCGTTTTTCAACATAGGTCTTATGTTCCTTTGCCCCCAGCATGTATCTATAATTTACTTAATAATTAATTTACTCCCTTAACCAAGCGAACTCCTCTAAACTTTGAGAAAATGACTGTACTCTGTTCAGGTCAGAGAGTCGAGGCACTGTGCTACAGGGCAGCCAATAGAACATCTTGCATTGAGATGATCCAAACTTTTTCCTCTTGGCAAAAAAAAGGCTCACTCTCCCAGTTGAGGGAGGGTGAGAGATCTCTAATTTCATTGCAACTAGCACAAACAAAAAATGAGCATAAAAATCGGATTGGAAAAGTACTACGTTATGCTTTGGATTTTTAATCTCAAAGTCCTTTTGGAATGCAGAGTTTATCTCAAGATTACTTTTCAGGTGGTGATACTGTTGATGGAAAGTCAGTTTTATGTGATATGTGGAGTGGTGCATGTCGAATGTCTCGAGGCATTCGCAATCAAGGTTACAATTTTTATTCACAATGACATATAAAACGCAACTTTTACCACGCAGTGCCTTTACGACGCAACTTTTATAACGCAAACCATTACAATGCATTGCGCTGGGGGGCGCTCTAGGATAGGGAATAGATTTAATTTACTATCCAACACCTTCCCTACTATCCACGGGGACTGGAGTTGGAATAGTAAATTAAACTATTCACTATCCAGCACCCCAAAGCGCTATGCGTTGTAAAGGCATGCGTTGTAAAAACTGCGTTGTAAAGGCATGCGTGGTAAAAGCATGCGTTGTAATGTCATGCATCCATATAAAACTTACGATCTAATAAAGAGTACTAGATTAATGTAACATTACATGCTTTAGCATAAGGCACAATTACCATTTGCCCGTTTTTGTAAACTCAGTAAAATGTGAATGTCTCTATGATGTCTTCGCTCCCTCGTTTATGCCTATGTACATTTGATAAAACCCATAAGTCACTTAGGAAAATGTATGGTTTAAAATATTCAATGTTTTACAGTCTTTCTCTTGACTGTCATCAGTTTTCTTCCATCTTTCTCCTAATTTCTCTCATAGAGTTGGAGTCAGTGCACAGGTGGAGGTAATGTGTACAGTGGTAACTCAAGTTCCCTTTGCTGCTGGTTCTACCTCCATTTTCTATCCCAACATTTCAAGTAGTCTACCCACGGCCTTGTGACACCGGCTTCATGACTGAAGTATCTAATCTCAAAAGTGATTACATGATGCTTTTGTATGTATGTCCAAGATACTCCTCATTGTATGAGTCTGGCAGACCCAATCTGATTTCTTGACCAAGATACCCGATTAAGATTCTCCTGACCAGTGTCCCACATCATTTTTGCGTATTGTTCACCAAAAGTTGGGTGATTGAAATTCACCCATCTTTGCCCTACTTTTAATGTGGCTGACTATCACTCCTCCTTGACTAGGCCATGACACTCCTAAAAGATGAAGACAGCTGATTCTACAAAAAAATGAGCTACAGCTCTTTTTACGTGAGCTGTAGTAGTAGGAATACCTACTGGCTCTCCCTGATAAATCAGTGTAGTATATCATGCTTGAACGTACACTTGCCACTGGTCTCATTTGTAGTGTGCTTGAGAGTATTTGAGTACAATTGAGGTTGGGTGCCTAGGCTGGGGACCACAACCCCGCCCCACGCATTATATGCATGTCGCCCCAAAGGTAGGATAGTTATAGTCAGGACTGCTGTCTCCCCAGTCCATGAACTGCTCCTGTGATCCCCCCCTCCCTCTATAATTCAATCAAGAATAGAACTGCTTGGACATCATTTACATTTATGAAAGGAACACATGCTCATTTGCATGTTCGACACTTCACTCCCCTGCATAAATAAGCCTTGATTGTTCAACCGCCCTACGCCCTGAAAATCAAAACCTAACGAGGCGGTACTTGGCTACTTGAGTTAGCAGGAAGTATATGGTCTGTTTGCTCTTGAGTAAAAAAACTAATAGTCCGGAGAACTGTCCAGACAGCTTGTATTGAAAATGCTTATTTTAACATTAACATACGTAAAGTTAATTTAATGCTTGCTTTTTTTCAGCTCAGATTGTCTCATGTGAGATACGACTGAGAGACCAGTGCAAAGCAACAACATGTAACAGGTAAAAGCTCAATTTCGCCTCTCTTTATTTAAACTTGTCCAGAATTTAAAAAGTATCTCCTATTTTCTAATGCGGTTCTCCCGATAATTTCGTTTCCTCTCCAGATACGAGTGTCCAGCTGGCTGCCTGGACAGCAGAGCCAAGGTTATTGGCAGTGTACATTTTGAAATGGTAAATTATGTTTTCATGATAAGACTCTGATTCAAGTAATAGCCTTACGATGTTTCATTAATATTGAAGTATTTCAAAGATATATGCTACCATAAGAAGTCCTTGGAGTGGAAATCCATTGTTAATATCCTGTCTCCAAGCCAACAGAGGTATGGCCTGTTTGCAGATTCAGAGCCTGCTTCTTCAGCGGTCTGCTGATCACTTTGTGACCATGAAGTTAATACGAGTCCTTGGCTGTTTAACACTAGGGATGCTGGAAATGCTTGTGGTGAATTTCGATGTGCACACATGTGTGTGAAATGAAGGTTCCATTTCATGAAATGACACACTTAAACTGCACCAATCCGGAGTACGTTCTTCTAGGTCACTGTGTCTACTTCAGCAGATTGTCACGTGAAGGTGCTGACTATGGTCGTGGCCTGATATTAGTTATCTTCTGTTTTCATTCAGCAATCCAGCATTTGCAGAGCTGCGATCCATCATGGCATTTTGGACAATGATGGCGGATGGGTAGACGTCACTAGGCAAGGAAAGACAAATTACTTTATCAAATCATTTAGAAATGGAATACAGTCAATTGGGTAAGTGTGTTTGATTATAATTAAATGAGGTTCGTTTTTCTGACAGTTATTTACTGTAGACGTCTTATATTATTATATTATATTTGTTAATCTGTGAAAACTGATTGACTGTGCAGTTGTGCTGTATTTTGTTGATAAATATTTTATTTTGATAATAGTCCCGTTTTCGCCATTAATTAATAATCAGAGAGCAATTAAAAATGTGTATATACGACCAGGATAACTGGAAGAGTATATCGTGCTTATTTTGCTCAGAAGACTTCCAGAGCATCAGAGACCTCTGGTGAATGTCTGTGCTGATAAGGTGATCTCCCTATTACTAGATCGCCTGTGAAGGGTCTAGAACCCACTCTGTTACCACCTATGTGCTGCAATTCCGATTAATCTCTACGTTGCGTATCCTCGCTAGTATTCTCTCTAATGTACTATACACATTATGGAATTCAGAGCCTTCTTATCAAGTTAGACAATGTAATACTACAACGTCGTCTGAAAATAGTGGTCCACTCCATGTTGTTTTTTTAATTTAAAAATATAGACATAGAACCTTAAATGGAAAAGGGTATTTTCTATTCTGCATCTTTGGAGAAATGTGTTGATACATGAGCATCAAAGACTGTAAATTGATACTAATTGTAACTCTATGTAAGTCACTTTTGTCCTTCACTGTAAAGAGAGGAGTATGAAGTCATGTTTAGACCACAAGTATGTCCAACCAAGAAACCCGTGTGAAATAAAAGAGTTGACGGTTTCTGAGGATTTCCAATGACAAGATGCTTTATGTTTATTGGATAGTGTTGGGTATGACCATCTTTTGTGTGTTATTTCCCCAGATTTTTGCCTTCTTTAACTGAACCCATTTTTGTTGGCCATAGGACTCGGCACACCTTACTCCTCCGAGCCAGTGGTAAAGGGCTTGCCATTTCCCCTTTCAACTTGGTAAAATATTGGCATACACCTAAGTGGCACATTTAATTAACTTTTAAGTCAATGTGCTACATGTTTGCAGGGCCTGTAAACTAAATGCTACTTGTGACCTGCTGTACTCATTGTGTTATCCACCAAACATGTTTGCCAGGCCTAAGCTTTCCTTTTTCAATATTTATGTCATCCCTCAGCCTGGTCCTAAGTGCCCATTGGGCAGGGGCATGGTATTTAAAAAGTAGAACATGTATATTTAAAGTTTTACTTGTGTCGACATTAAAAAATCCACAAAGTAATTTTTCACTGTTGCAATGCTGGCCCTTCAATAGGAAGACACTGGTTTATATTATAATAATTTATAATGCAGAACTTCAGTTAGAGCAGCTAGAACCATGATTCACAGACTCACTGTAATAGTATTTTTTTACTAATAGTAATTTTATATTACTATTTTAGAAGTAACACTTTTCGAAACATGTCATTCCTCTGCATAAGCAAAATGTTCTTTTCTGCTAGTGTCCGGTATCACATGACTTAAATGGCTTTCCTGTGTTTTTATGTGTATTGCTCACAGATGGTCTACAAAAGGTTTATGGTGGAGAGGTGTTTTTCTTGGTTGAGCAGGATGGCTTGGGTGGTTGTGCGTGGCCCCTTACTGAGCTTCAGATGATGCCCACCATGTCACTGGCAGATGCAGCTTACACCTAGGCCTGCCTCAGTTTGTCTTCCTATTCAGCTTAGAATAAACCAGTGGGAGCGGTGAGCTACCCTAGAATTGGTTTGGAGTTACCAAAAGGGAGGGTTGTCCATTATCGTAACAATACCTCAGGGTGGTCACAGGGAGCTCTGATAAGGAAAGAATCATTCTGCTGTACTAAATTTAGAAAGAGAATGGCACTGTGGGATATGTTTCGGTAAAACAAACAAGAAGTGTTGCAGAACTGAGATGCGTTACCCCTGGCAACCTTAACTCAAAAGGTTAGTGAGTGCCTAGGAGTTACACCCACCTAGAAGCTTGCACTCAGAAGTATTGCCCTGAATTCCTGAATGAAGACTGACCAGTCCGAACTGGACTTGCCCTAGACCCTGCTGATAGCCTCAGTTGGAGTGAGTCCTAACCTCCAGAGTTGCCTTAGCTAATGTTATAGTGTAAGAGCTAGAACATGAAATGCTTTGCTAACTTTCTGCTTGAAAGACTAAGGTCACTGTAGAAGCCGTTGATGTCAAATCACCAGTTGGTCTCTGCTTGTGGTTTGTCCTGCTGAAGAAGATCTGACTTGCGAACCCAGAAGGCTTCACTGCGACCAAAGTTGATTGAGGTTGAGGCCATCCTGGGCATGGACATCAGCTGTAGGAGCTTTCCCTCCTTTGTTGTTGACTTCAACAGAGCCCGTTCTTTACCAGCCCTCCGTCATTGAGCCTCGCTTTAGAGCCACGTTGCAGTTTGCCCTGCAAAGACCTGTCGATGGCCACTCTTTCTCCTGAGGAGTTTATAAGTCATGTTAGACTTAGAATCCTTATCAAGGTTTCCCCTAAACCTTTGCCTTCAGACCTCCGTTTTTTGCTGACTTCGTTCTTGCTGCCTTTAGTATTCTCCACACTTTACCACTATTAACTAGTGCTAAAGTGTATGCACTCTCCATTCTCTAAACATGGTAATACTGGCTCATACCCATTTGGCATATTTAATTTGCTTATGATGAGTCCTCAGTAGAGTGATACTATAAGTGCCCAGGGCCTGTAAATTATATGCTACTAGTGGGCCTGCAGCAATGATGGTCACCCACTTTATAGCCATTTAAATATGTGTATCCCTTAATGTACCACTTCAAACTGGCAAAATAAATATTTTGCGAGGCCCAAACCTTCCTTTTTAGGTCTCACCTAGGCAGCACACATGCGCTGCCCTAGGAAAAGACCTTTAGGAATGGGTCTGCACTTTTCAGTAGCTAGTGCACCCCAGGCATTCACCTTGCGCGCAGTGTGCTATCGGCCAATTCGCAGTTGCTTTTACTTTTACGTCCGCGTGGCCACGCTTTTTTTTTCTTTCTTTTGTCTGAGGGCAGAGCGAGCTTTGTTGCATGAGAGCTGGAACTCCTGGATAATCGGAGTGTTATGTGGCGCGTTTTCTCCATTTTGCGTGTTCGGCTTCACTTGACCAAGCACTCCAGTTTATACCTTTCTGCAAATTCCCCGTTCGTAATGCATTTTCATTAAGTTTAGAACGGCCATGGGGTATAACTGCATGTTTGATAAAACCCGGGGACTTACTATGCCATCACACTCTCTCATGCTTCCCCGACTACAATGTGTTTTAGTTTCTGTTTACAGTGGGTCTCCATGTCTAACTGCATCATGACATGCTCGCCCTCTTCCACTACATTAAGGGATTTTATTTTATTTTATACTTGCATAACTTTTACAGCAACCTATTTTTATGAAGATAATGGAGATTCTTTTTAGAGTTGTGTGTGCTTTACATTTTCTCTCGCAAAGGGATGTTAGTGCACCATGACAGCAATAGCTATCAGATTTATAATGTGATCAAATATATTGCTAATGCAGGCTATATATATTTGCTCTACAACAGCTCTCACCTTTATATTTTTTGTGGTTATGGTGCCATAACAGCAACACACTTCCCCAAACCATCTGTCCCGCTGTCCCGCTTTCACAACAGAAAAGGAATGGGTTTTATGTTTGTTGTAACTTTTACAGCAACCTATTTACATGAACATGATCACTATAATCATTTTAGGGGTGTTTGCGTGATGCATTTTCACCCTCAGCTGGACATTAGTGCAGCATGACATACTAAATGTATAATATTTAGAATGTAATGAAAACATATTGGCGATACAGGTGAAATACATTTGCTCTATAGGAGCACTCCTTTTCTATTTTCGTGGTTTTGCAACCATAACAGAAAAATACTTCCCCAGACAAAAAGTAATTTTTAAAGTTTGATTTGCTCTATGTGCTGACTGTTTACCTATTCTAGGGCTTAATTGCACCATCACAACGCACAGCAGCAAATATGTCTGGCACACTTTCTAGGTGCAGTTTTACCTGCAAAACGACTCCAAAATTCAACAAAGTGTAAAATATGTTGCCAATGTATCTACGATATTTTTAGCTGATTGAGCACGCATTTTCATTGTATTTACCGGGCTTAGTTCTGTTCAGCAATGCAATGCTGGTAAATATATGAATCACACCTGTTTTGTGCAAGCCACTCCCGTTATATTTTTTGTGGTTTTGAAGCCATTAGAAGACCCTTCCCTGAACCATCTTTAACTGACCAGCTTCCACAACAGTAAAGGAATTAGTTTTATATTTGCTGTAACTTTTACAGCAATGTATTTCCATGAACATAATGGATAAGATTTTTTAGGGGTGTTTAATGCATTTTAGTTTGTAGTGTGCTTGACTTTTGCTTTGACCCTGGTTCTTCTTGCATCATGACATGCTCTTCCAACTCTAATGGGTTTGAAGTTTTTTTGCAGTGAGTTTTAGAGCAAACTATTTTTATCTTTTGTTTGCCCTGTAAGTTTTCACATCGCTTCCATTCATAAATGTATTATAAATTCACCCACGTTATGCTTTTTATGTGGTCTTTGTGTTATGTTTTCATTAGAAACAGAGTCTAAGTGCACCAGAAACTAAGGCATTTTGTTTTGTGTTTCTGTAAAGTTTGGATCACAGCCGGGGTCTTAGTGTAAAATAACACACTCTCATACTTCCCTAACTGTAATAAATTATCTTTTCCATTTGCAATGGATCTCCATGTGTAATTGCAATAAGACACACTCTTCTGCTTCACCGACCATAATCGATTTGGATTTATATTTGTGGTAAGTTTGACAGCCGCCTATTTCCACAAACATAATGGATTCATTTATTTTCTGTGTGCGTGCGATAAATTATCACCCGCTCCAGGCTGTTAGTGCACCATAACACACTACACCTTAATGTTTAAAATACCTTTAACATCAATATATTTCCCTGATCATAATTAAATATTTTATAGGTGTGTTGCAATACATTCTCATCCACTCCATGATGTAAGTGAACCATAACATTTTACATATATCCAATTTTAAGTGCTATAAAATATGCTGGAAATCCAGGTACATTACATTTGCCCTGTTGGAGCGCTGCCTTTTTAGGTCCAGCCTGAACAGCGCATGCACTGCTCTGCGAGTCTTGCTGTATTGAGGTAGGGACTTGAAGCTACGCCCAATCTCCGCCCACCTTTTTCATTGGCTTGTGTCATTGTCCACTGTAAACTGTGACTGTTCATTGGTACATAGGCTTAGTAGTCCCTCCTTAGTACCACTTTGTCTCAGTTTGTAACCTCCCATGGCGACACCCTCTGTTACGTGTGTGGTTGCTTGGTAGGCTATAATTACAGCCTCAGAGCACTATTTTTCTAAATAGTTTTGTCCTGGTTGCTGATGCAGACAGCACATGCTCTCTCCTAATGCTTTTTTAAACTTTTATAGCTCGCATTTGTAATGCAATGGGTCTCGCATTTGTGAGAGTTTAAGCTAGTGGTATTGTAAATGATGATGCTTTTTATTGATCGGTTTTAAAAACAACACATATATTTGTTAATACATATAAGCCACCCCTAAAGAAGGCCCTTGACAGCCAAAGGGCACGGTGCAGTGTATTTAAAAGGTGGTACATGTACTTTTGACTTTCACATGTCCTGGTAGTGAAAAAGTCCTACATTTGTTTTACATTACTTGAAGGTCTATATCACCCATAGGATGACATTGGAGTTACCTTATTACAATTTCACAGCGTTCATGATAAGAGTCAGAAAATAGAGCAGAATAAATCCAGTCAAAGTCCTGAGGAGAAACCCAAGAATGACAATGGTGTACAAAATGCTTGTGCACCTTTGGACATCTTGGGAAACACAAGCTCACCATTAGGATCATATAGGGGAATGATTAAGAACTCTGAACTCTAGGGACAAAGATATCAGTTCCCATGAGTTAATAGCAGCATAATAGATACATACTTGACAAAAGAAATTATGGCAACTGCTGCTAGATTATGCAAATAGCCGACTGGTTCATTTCTGTGATCCATTCCTGTGATCAAGTTGATATATGGAGTGTTATTTTTTATGTTTCATCATTCGTCTGAAGTTTGGTTATTATTGTCATTCAGAAACTTTGTCATAACTGCTGTTGATTCGCAACACCACAAATTTGTATGTATGTATTGAAACAAATGATTATGGCCTCCCTTCCTTTCTCTCACAAAAAAAGAGAATGGTAAATTATTGAAAATGTAAAAAGCTAAGGGAAATTAACACAAAAGGCAGAACATTTTAAATTAGTCTTAGTCTGTTTAAGTGGAGAACATCACAAAAAGAGAGAGCTAGAATAATCCTTTCATTTAGCACAATATGGCTCAATCTAGTTGCCAATAAAGGCCCTAACCCCTCTAAACATGTTAGCACTTTTAGAAAGTTGGCATTTTCTTGTCTTAGTCATTTGGTGCATGCAGACTGTCTCTGGTCATATGACTGGGAATAGTTGGCAGTTGGTCTTTGTATATTCCTTCTAGACAGCCATACAATGGGAGCTTAGGAGCATCCTGACAGGATGAAAGTGAGGAGCTGGACCCAGCCTCACTTACACCTGAATAGACTGTGTTCTGTCTCCACACAAAGGGCTGTACACCCCCTATAGTAGGTTTGGAGCCAGGGTAGGGAAGGTAGGTTTCACTAATTGGATTTTTATCATTTTGGGCTTATTTTATTTATTAAACTAACGTTTGATCTTTTTGTGTGGTATTTTCACTCTTTTACTGTTTGAAGTATTGCAGAAACACTTTACACATTGCCTCTAAGTTAAGCCTGACTTTTCTGTGCCAAGCTACCAGGGAGTTGAGCACAGTTTAATTTGTGATTTGCTTGTGCTTTACCTGACTAGGATTGTGGTTGCTACGTGAACAGAGCTCACACTCTAGACAACCAGTAATTCAATTTCTAAAAGTCACAAGGTACAATTTTCCTCCGGGATGAACCTGGTCATTGTATCTAACCCAAGCTACATCACAGTCGGTCTTAACTTTTGACTTTGACCCAGTGTAGTGCAACCAGAATTTACCATCCTGACAGGATGGGAGTGAGGAGCTGGACCCAGCCTCACTTACACCTGAATAGACTGTGTTCTGTCTCCACACAAAGGGCTGTACACCCCCTATAGTAGGTTTGGAGCCAGGGTAGGGAAGGCAGGGCATCTGCACACTTCAAAGGCATGCCTCTAGAAGCTTCACCCCACTTCAAAGGCAAAACTGTATATAAAGGAAGAGCATCAGACGCCACCACTTCAGTACACTTCTGAACCTGTGAATTCTCTGTCAGGAAGAAGGATTGTTGTGCTGCTGAAGGACTAACTCCCGTCACCCCCAGCGGCTTGAAACCCTTACAGGTGAGTAGTCACGCTTAACAAATAATTGCTTGATTGATTGATACCACTCTGCTAGATTTCTGGTTTGCTGTGCTGACCTGGTTCCCTCTTGCCTGGATGAGGAGCACTGGACCTGCATCTCTTGAACCCACAACCCAGCGGGCTAGTTGGCTGGCCTTCTGATCTGAAGCCTCAGGGACATAACCGGCTTCCAATAACTTTGCATCTTTGTCAGGACTATGCCATCCATGAGTCTACCCTGGCAAGTGGTGCCACCCCAGTCCTGGATCCTTGGAAGCGGGCCAATGATGCTTGCTTGCGGAACAGATGCATCTCCTCTTCTGAGCAGTGCATCCCAGAGCAAACCGATGCATCTTGTCAGCTGAGTGGCACATCTTCTAGCAGAACTCACATATCACCGCTGGTGGCTAAGTGAACTTTTGACTTTGCCCGCTGTAGGGGCTGTGTTTGACCTTTTGGTCACAGGTTCAAATCCCGGCAGGTCCACTCAGCCTTTCATCCTTCTGAGGTTGATAAAATGAGTACCATTGAGTCGAGTAACAATGAACATATGTTATTCAGCACCAAGATACCCTTCTGGGTAAATGTACTCTTTACAAATGTTATGGTAGGATTGGACCCATCTTAAAGCCTTGCATTGCCCCTGCAGTCTTCAGAACTAACGCATCGCCAACAGCGCGGCGTATCACCAGTCCAAACCCTCCCATTTGTAGTCGATGGCATCCACACTGCTGCTGGACTCTACATCGCAGCCTCACAGCTCCTAGGAACCAATGCATTTCCAGCTGCGCACTGCATCCCCGGCACCAGGACTCCGCATCGTAAGCCCCATAGACTGAATCCTTGAAGACTACACTACAGAACCTTGCGCCACCGCATCGCTGAATCTCTGAGATGATGCATTGCTTTAGCTGACTGGCACATCTTTGATGCGGATCCACGCAATGCTCCACAACCAGAAATTGAGGTACTTTGTACAGTGGGCCTAACTGGGCCCTTGTAGCCGCTCCGTGTTCTATCGTGGTCAGCCGAAACTTGTGACTTTGTCCCGGTCCGGTATGACCAGATATCCCCGATGGGCGCTTTGCACTTTTTGGCGCTATTTTGACCTTAAACATTAAAATTTAATATTACTGGTTTCACTAATTGGATTTTTATCATTTTGGGCTTATTTTATTTTTTAAACTAACGTTTGATCTTTTTGTGTGGTATTTTCACTCTTCTACTGTTTGAAGTATTGCAGAAACACTTTACACATTGCCTCTAAGTTAAGCCTGACTTTTCTGTGCCAAGCTACCAGGGAGTTGAGCACAGTTTAATTTGTGATTTGCTTGTGCTTTACCTGACTAGGATTGTGGTTGCTACGTGAACAGAGATCACACTCCAGACAACCAGTAATTCAATTTCTAAAAGTCACAAGGTAAAATTTTCCTCCGGGATGAACCTGGTCATTGTATCTAACCCACGCTACATCACAGTCGGTCTTAACTTTTGACTTTGACCCAGTGTAGTGCAACCAGAATTTACCATTTTTTTTTATTGGTTTAGGGTTTTTCTTGTGCTATGTTTTCACATTATTACTGTTTGAGGACTACATATTTACTTTACACATTGTCTCTAAGTTAAGCCTGACTGCTTTTGTACTGAGCTACCCGAGAGTTAAGCACAGGTTTATTTAGTCAAATTGGTGGTACATGCAGACAGGTATTGTAAATATTATTTGAGAATTGTTCCCAGCCCCCTCAACTAATACTCCAATTTCTTACAGACAGTGCATTTAGTATATGTATATGCGTATATCTGTTGCTGTGAGTACACAAGATATAGATTGTATATCAATTAAAAGAAAATCATAAAGGCGAATAATACAAATGTTATTTGACACTATTGTAATAAGAAGCTTTAATGCCAAATGAATCCGCATTTACCCTCAGAAAAGTATATTTTTTATAAATCAACATAAATCCCCCAAAACATTTGAGGCAACCCTAGTTCATCCTGATCTGTCATCTGATTACTTTACAGTTATATCCTTCTTCTTTCTCCTTGAAGTGTAAATATTATCAGTCCATAATAAACACCTACCGACTGATGTCTCATTGTATTTTCTGTTTCTGGTATATTTTGCTTATGGCATATTTTACTGTATAGTTGCCTGTGGCCTATTTGTGTCTACAGTCATGTTGAGGTTTGTTAGGCATGCTTCACAGTACCTCACACGTTTTGTCTAAAGTCTACCTTATACCCCAGACTATTCAAAATTCTACTGAACATTGTTTCACAGCTAAAGTCAGAACTGAGATAATTCTCTCCTTTCCCAAACCAGCAGATTGCTGTAATTCCAATTACATTTACTAACGTAATCGAGTTTTTGTCAGAAAATCACCTATGCTTATGGTTAGATTGATGTTTCAATGTGATAAATACGTTTATGGTTTGAAATGCCAAGATGCTTCTTCTAGATTTTTCTGTATCTTCACAACATAAGAAAATAATGGTGTTTAAAATGCATTGCTTCAAAAGTCTTAATCCAGAAGTGGTCTTTGTAGGTATTTTCGGAGTGAACATTTTCGATAAAAATTGTTTAGGTCTTTCTTTTTTTTCCAGGAAATATCGCTCTGCTAACTCCTTTACTGTTTCAAGAGTATCAGGTCAGTGTCTGTTTTAATGCAGAAATATGTTCAATGACATTCACTGTATTGCACTGTAAGTGCTTTTGTATATTTTTTCCTATTATGGGCTGATGGGCCAATTAGGCTGTCGGTGGGGCCACCATCAACAGGCCGTTGGTGGTTGTCCCACTGACATCCAGCAGAGCAGTCAGACCACTACATTATGATGTGGTTGGTCGGACCACTTCGGTCAGAGGGATCGACCAGCACTTCCAAGAGGCTCAAGAACACTGTTGGTCAGATCGTATTCCCCACAATAGGGGCAGGGCCGTCTCAGGTACCACCGTAGGGATTACGATGTCTCTTTCCGACAGCCTTTCCATGGCAGTCCAACCGGCATAGAAAGTCTGAAGGAAAAAGGGACTTTGGGGGCCCCTACCAGGGCACACATCGCCTCTGGGTCTCTGCTAGAGGCCAGGGAACGCTCAACATCCATGCCGCTTGTGCCAGGCGCCATGCAGTGCCTGGCACACAGGGCATGGATGTTTCAAAACATCCCCTTTTCCACTTCAGCTTGTGTTGCAGCCCTTTTCAGGCCTGCAGCACAAGCCACAATGGAAAAGGGGATGTTTCCGACCATCAACCCAGCAGACGGATCATAATTTGGAGGCAGACCTCCAACTACCTGTCAGCCGGTATTGATCCTGCAATGATGTCGGCCAGACGCTAATCTGACTGCCATCTTAATCAGGCCCTGAGAGTGTGCTTTTGCAATGTGGCTAGTTTGGGTGCTGTTCTTGAGGACCGGAGTTGTGCTTTAACTTTGTTTTTGAGTCTGCCTCTGTGCATGAGCTTGAATTGAGTGTAGTGTGAGAATTTTTTTTAATGCTTAATAAGAGATACTGCCATGTAGTTGCCCTATGTCACTCCATTTGTAGCGCAAGCAGTCATGAATACAGTTACCCTATGTCATGCCATTTGTCACGCAAGCTGTCATGCATACAGCCATGTAAGTTATCATGCAAGAGGTCCAAAAAGTAGTCATGAAAACCTTTACTTACTATATGATATTATTACCTTGGCATATTGGTATACCTCTGCTGCTGTCTGACTCGATGTGTATTAATTCTACTCTAAATATTGTTTTTTTCCTTTGTATAGTTCAGGCAGTCACCTGTGAAACTACTGTTGAACAGTTATGTCCATTTCAAAAACCTGCCACCCACTGTCCAAGGTAATTTTTTGAATTCCGAAATCTTTCTCTGATTTCTAATGGCGATATTTGTGTTTTTAGCTGTACTGTTTACCATTAATAAAATAAAGAATATAAAATTGCAATCTTTGCAAGCCTTGCTATTTTTGTAGTATCCCAACTGAGGTAGATAGCATTTTAACCAAAGTAACATATACTTAGTGGTGGCTTTCGGTCTGCCCCTTGCTCATAATTGGAATGCTTAGTCTATTTCAAGTCCATGAAGAGTACCATAATTTATAAAGTATTTATTTTACCCTACATGATTTCTTTATATTGTTTTTGCTTGTTAGTGTTTGTTTGTATGTGTGTATATGTATATATGTATATATATATATATATATAAATATATATATATATATTCACTGAAAAAACCATAGGTTATAGACCATATATAGTTAGGAATTAGCATTTAAAAAACCTTATTTTACTCACACAAAACCATTGAAATTCCATATATAGTTAGTTGCTGTGAGAAGTTGGCCTGATGTGCAGTGTTCACTATTCTAGTGATCACTATATATCAGTCCAAACAACCCTTATTGATGATTGGTTGTAAGTCAACCTTATAGACCAGCTATCCTAGTAGCATGGATACGAGCAGTCTAAGGCTAAGACTCTAGAGGGCGTGTTAAGCCAGCTGTTTTACCATCACATTACCCCTTGAACACCCAGTGAAAGGACACCACACAAGTTGTTATGAAAATAAACAGTGTATTTATTTATAACAAGACTACCCTGGCTCTTTATGAGACAGGGAGCTAAGCACACAACAAAACTCTTACGAAAATACTTAAGTTAGCACGTTATACACAAATGCCCGAGGGGCACGAAAAACCATATACTCTAAAAGTGGAATGCGAATTACTAGCAGGTAAGTAACAGTTCTAATAGGCTTTGGAATCGCTAGGACTGGACTAGGGAATCGTTAGATTACTACTAGGAGGCCCAGGGGACTCGGGTGCAGAGTGTGCACTCTCACGCGGGATGCGGGACAAAGTCTATGGAAGCTAGAATTCACAAAGTTAGTGTTCACGGGCGAACCCGACCTGGTAGGGAGAAAATGACAGTGCATCCTGACCCTTGGATAGTGAGGCTATGCTGGGACACCGGAGTGCCGAAGTTACCTAGCCCAGGGGCTGCAGCTGCATAGGTCTGAAAAGACGTCGGGGATCTCGTTGCCGGACCAGGAGCCTGGAAGGAAGAAGTTGCTGGCAGGCGACCAGTGAAGAAAAGTTCGATGGATCCAAGCCTGGATCAAGGAAGAAGGAAACCTGAAAGCAGAGGGGACCAAGTTCTTGAATCACTAGCCAGTGATTAAGTGGGCACCAGGATGGCACCGGGTGAAGTCACCGCAGTCAGGTGAGTGGGCGCTGCTGGGCTCTGCAGTCTCTCGGACCAGGAGGCGTTGTCGGCGACCAGGATGGAGGTGCGAGCTGTCCCACGAAGGTTCTTGCTGTCGACGTCGCTGGACCCAGGATTGGGCAACAAGTCTTGGCAAATGCAAGGCCCACGCGGTGGACCTAAAATGGCGTCTTGGGTGGACCAGGAGGGTCCAAGGTACTTCTCCGATGGAGGGAAGCAAGGGCCAGTCTGGAGCAACCAGACCAGCAGCAGAAATGTCGTCGGGCGTCGTCAGGAAGGCCACAAGCCAGCGGGCTAGTAGCCAAACAACGCGGTGAGCAGTAAAAAGCAGAAGGGCCCCACGCAGATCGTGGAGATGCTGGGGGGCTGCTCTTCGGTGCTGGAGCTGCTCAGGGTGGGGGCTTCTCGGACCCCAAAGCACTCACCAGGAATTCACTCGGCGGGCTTGTTGTTCAGAAGTCGTGCAGTCTTGAAGATGGCCGGTCCCTCGAGGTCTCGTCACACCCACGAATCTCAGCGTGACTGATGAAGTAGGTAGAGGTCAGAGGTGCCAGGGAAGCCGGTTCTCGTCGAGCTGGGCAGTCGGATTCCGGAGGAAGGACTTGCAGCAGACCGCAGTGTTCTGTAGATGGTGCCTGCGGATGCAGGGTGACTACTCCTTAGTCACAAGGGAGAAATCTTAGGAAGAAGTCTTGAGTTCCTTTCGTGGAAAGTAGTTTCAGGATTCCAAGATGATCTGATTTGGAAGGGGGCCAGTTCCTACCTTTATCCTGTAAAAAGGGGCTGGCACGCGACTAAGTCCTGCCCTATGGGTGGGACTAGGAGGGGGGTGGTTACACCCACTTCCTTGGCGGGCTTTTCCCCAGCACAGGGTCTGGAGTGACCCTGGAACTGGTTCCAGCCAGCCTATGCACAGTGAGCACCGGGGTGCCACGTGCAGTCACCTTCCTCTAAAGCCCTGCCTACCTACAATACACAAAACCCTGTCTGGGACGGTGCTGGCACCGCCCCTGGCAGGAAACCCTTTGTCCTTATCTCCTGCTCTGGGAGGACTCCCAGCAGCAGGAGGGCAGACTTGTGTCTCGGTGGCAGCATCCATTTTGTGGATACTAAGGCTCTGTCTGACTTTAACCGGGGTTAGGGGTTACATACATGTCGTGTCCCTCTAGAAGGGTGGAATGCTAACCCCGTCGCCAGAATTGGCGAGGGGTTAGTATTCCAATTCGTATGACACCTTACTCGACATGTTTTGATAAAGCGATACCAGAGTTGGCACATAACCGCGAGGATTATAATGCACTTAAGAGTATATGGTATGCGATATCATGGAAACGGCTAAGGGATAGATCCCGAAAGCCGCAGACAGGCTCAGCTCATGCCAGAGCACCATCTCACACGATTCCAAGCACTCTGCCTTCAGGATTGTTAAGGCCTGCCATAGGAGTGACTGATAGGAGATCTGTGTGTCCATTTTAGGGTTAGATATAGGTATACTATATCTAAAGCAAAGGGTGATTACACCACCTTGCCCCAGCTGTCAAGCAGCCAGTTGTGTCAGATTTGGATGGCCAGCCAGGGGTGGCATAATACATGCTGCAGCCCCTGGTAGGCCCTGGGTACACCTATGCCCTGGGTACCTAAGGTACACTGTACAGGGACTGATAAGGTGACTCAGTATCCAATTTAGATATGTACCTAAGGTACATGGAATCCATTTTACAGAGAGAGCAGTAGGCCTGGGGCCCTGAATAGCAGGGTCCCAGGTCAACTAAGTCAGAAAACCAGCAAAACACCAGGCAAAAAGTTGGGGGCAACCATAGTCAGGGCTCTACCTTCCTACAGTTGCACTAACTATATATCGCGCACCCGCAATCCACTGCTGATCATGTCACATATTACATCATTCATGACATGGTCAGTGACATCACTGATGACATCACTGATGACATCTCAAATGACATCACTGATGAGATCACTGATGACGTCATCCAGTGACTGTGTGTTTCTGTAAAGTTTAAATATGTTTTACATATTGAAGAATGAGTAGATGTATAAGTGTCTGGACGAAGGATTTAGTAGGCGCATGACTGAATGTATGAGTGAGTGATTAAATGTGTCTCACTGAGTGCATGGGTTAGTGACTAAACTGTCTTAATTTGTGCATCATTATGTCTGTTGTTCTGTAAACTGCTGCATGTGTTGATCATTAGCTATACGAGAGGCTATATGTGTTATTAATTGGTTGCCCAAGTATTTCTATGGCAGATTGAGTTTGTGTGGGGGTGGCTGGAAGGTGTGTGACTCTATGCATAGATGTGTGAGCAGTTTATTCACTAGGTGTATGAGTTCAAGAGTGCATGTGGAAACAGCTACATGGGCAGTTGACTGTGTGCATGAGTGTATTGATGAGTGAATGGATATCTCAATGCTACATGTCATAGTAAGTACATATGTAAAACACAGTACATGTGAGAGTTGGCATATATAAATAACTGTGCATGAGAGCCACTGAATGAGTGAGTGGTTGTATCGATCATTGTGAACTTGTATCAGGGATTGTATAAGAGAGTAAATATGTGTTAGTATATGTTTCAATAAGTAAGGTGTGTTTAACTGTATAGTTGAAGAAATGGAGGTGAGATTGTTTCTTTGCATGACTGACTGGGTGTGTGAGTAACTCCATGGATGAGTGGCAGTGTGTGAGTGTCTGTATACACTGAGTGTATCTAAGGTTATATTAGAGTCTGAAGAGGTTTATCGTATTAGCACAAGAATGATGTCAAATGAGATGTCATCAGTGATCTCATCAGTGATGTCATTTGAGATGTCATCAGTGATGTCATCAGTGATGTCACTGACCATGTCATGAATGATGTAATATGTGACATGATCAGCAGTGGATTGCGGGTGCGCGATATATAGTTAGTGCAACTAACTATATATGGAATTTCAATGGTTTTGTGTGAGTAAAATAAGGTTTTTTAAATGCTAATTCCTAACTATATATGGTCTATAACCTATGGTTTTTTTCAGTGAATTTTCAAGGTTTTGTAAATGCTAATTCCTAACTATATATGGTCTATAACCTATGGTTTTTTCAGTGAATTTCAATGGTTTTTTAATAGCAAATATCATAAGCTGTCGAATGTCAAGTACGTGGTAAGTGAAAACATTTTCGTGTTTATGCACACTGATCTGCTTTGAATGGTGCCCCCCCCCCTCATTTCTATTAGGAGTACTCTCTCTTTGCAGATAGTGAAAGGTAGTTAACGCAGGCCTTTGCCCCCGTTGTAATCCGTCGTGCCTGCTTCTCTCTCCATTTGATTGATTGTTATCCAAGTATTTACTGTTTTAGAATTAGTTCTCTTTGGTTCATTCTCTATTTACAAACAAACACAGAGTCGCAATACTCTGTTTAGTCTTTGCAGATAACGAAAAATCGTGTAAAAAAAAAAGAAAAGGAATCGAGCAAAATCAGTAGGCCACTAATGGGATCTCTTTTTGACCTCGCTAAAATAGAAACATTAGGAACAACCCCTCATGACAAATACAAAACTAGTGAGATGAACTGAACTCCACACAATGATGGCTGCAAAACAGCTCGGCTCCGCCACCCACCCCGCCCAAAATAACGATAAAGAGCGGCTGCCATGATTGGTTGCGGAATGGCCACAACGGAGCTACGAAATGGTGGTGCTCTCATGCTAACCCCAGCTTCAGTCTGAAACATCCAGAAACACTGTAGACTACCAATTCGATCAGTTCTGGTAGCGCCCCAATGTAACCCGGTAGAGAAGAACTAGCCCTCCCCTCTTTGACTGATGGTTCTTGTTGCCTGTCCCTTCTGTTGTCATTTAACAGAACTATTTAGCCTGCTGAAAGGGGTTGCGTTTCGACCGCTGGTTGGTGGAGACATTTTGACTATATTCTGGACCTGCGTTGTCGCGTAATGCGTCATATGACGCGCCGCGTTAGCGCATCCGGAAGTCATCCGGGGCGCGCAGCGCGTACGTAAGCATAACAAGTCATGTGACTTGTTAATAAAACTTTTCATTGGTTCATTTTACTTTTCTTATTCTAATGATGAAAGCCTTGGTCATATCACCTAAAAATTACGCTTTTAATTACTTACGAACATTATTTTTTCTTAAATATATGTTATAATGTTCCAGGCTAATGTACTTTCCCGGAAATTTTACAACTGTCCTGCAAGTAAAATATATTCTTTTTTCGAGAAAAAGAGCGTTTCTTCGTCCCATGACGGAGCCGTTGAGCAAAAGAGGGTCGACCTGCTGTCTTAGTCGCCGATACGCCTGAATATGAGATTCTTATCGATCACTTTATGTTGCAGGAATAGAAAACACAACAGCCCTTGACCATTTATCTTTACTGCGTTCCTTCGTATTATACCTTTTACCCTTCATGTAATTGGTCTGCTTTATTTCACTTGCCTTTTAATGATTCTAAAACAGTGACTATTATTAAAAACTTTACCAATGTATATACTACTACCATGTTTTCTTTTAAAAACCTTTATTGTGAAAATTTCATTATACAAATACGAGCCTATAACCACGTGGGCCTGCCACGGAGCAAACTGTAATCGTATATGATGAATAGACATTTACACTGTAGAGGAACGTAACGGGCGGGCCATTAGGTTGCAAGAACTAAGGTGTCTAACAGTTACGGAATCGGTGGACGTACATTTTATAATTAAAATACGACAGGGCCAGTTACAATAAAATTATCTAGATATACATTTGCGGGCAAGTACCATGGGTGACGTTAATTCGAATTTTCAACAGTACAGTAATCAATAACACATCAGAACTTAATATCAATAGGGATGTCGAAATATTCAATCAATTCTCGTCCCCGCCCGCCATGTGCTTCAAAACTGCATACGTATCTCGTGATTTCAAGGTTCTGCAACCAGTACACAACAAGGAGTTACGAGTCCCATTTATTCCGGCGCCATTTTGGGCGAGGACGGGCAGGTCCAGGATATAGTCAAAATGTCTCTACCAACCATCGACTATGATGATGTTCATATGCTGTATTTATTAGAGTAACACTCATCTGTCCACATGAAATTAATTTACCACAATCTAAACATGTCATTTTAATCTTTCCAAAGTTCTTCTAAATATTTGGGACCGTTTCCCTTGCCTCTGAAGCTCTCAGTGCCACTTCTTTGATGAATGTACTAGCAGGTCAGGGGTTCTCCTCCAAATCTCTCTTTTATGCAGCACTATAATTAATTGGTGCCACCTCTCCATATGACGATGCATGGTATAGTTACCACAACTATATTTTTTTTCGGTTCCTCTGGAGAGTTCATCGTGGCAGATGAAGCGTGTAACGTACCGGGCATTTACCTTTTTTTGCATGTACAGGAAAGGAAAAAAAAATCGAGCGTCCGAGTTCTAAGGTGTCCCAGGGCCATTTTAGTGGACCAGGCCCAAATCCAAAGAACAGGCCGCCATTTTGAGAGTCCTCTTGCAGCCGCCTGTCGCTGTAGCATCAAGAGCAGCCGAAACTCAGCTGAATGGCAACTGAAACGGTAAATGGGCGCCCCACTACATTTCAGCATTGTAGGATGACCACACCAGTACAGCAACTTGCTAGACATCACCTCGGTGCCATCCGGATCTCGGCGCCCCACTGCAGATGAAGTGCCTCTCAACTATGAAACCACCACGGTGACATCCGGATCTTGGCGCGTTGTGCTGCCTTCGGCCTATTCGCACATCGGTCCGCTACTGACGCCATCTCACAGGCTAATGGGGTGACCCACGCCGAGTTTCAGCATTGTAGGATGACCACACCAACTTGCTAGACATCACCTCGGTGCCATCCGAATCTTGGCATCTCAACGCCTAGTGGTATCTTCCATACAGAAAATATTGTTACGCTGCCTTTGGCCCCATTCGCACATCAGTCCGCAACTTAGACATCACCTCGGTGCCATCCGGATCTTGGCATCTCAGCGCCTTGTGGTGTCAGTCAGAAAATATTGTTGCGCTGCCTTTGGCCCCATTCGCACATCAGTCCGCTACTGACACCATCTCACAGGCCAATAGGGCGCCCCACGCCGACTTTTACCATTGTACGATGGCCACACCAGTGGCACAACTTGCTAGACATCACCTCGGTGCCATCCGAATCTTGGCATCTCAACGCCTAGTGGTATCTTCCATACAGAAAATCTTGTTACGCTACCTTTGGCCCCATTCGCACATCGGTCCGCAACTTAGACATCACCTCGGTGCCATCCGGATCTTGGCATCTCAGCGCCTTGTGGTGTATTCTCTTCAGAAAATATTGTTGAGCTGCCTTTGGCCCCATTCGCACATCGGTCCGCAACTTAGACATCACCTCGGTGCCATCCGAATCTTGGCATCTCAACGCCTAGTGGTATCTTCCATACAGAAAATCTTGTTACGCTACCTTTGGCCCCATTCGCACATCGGTCCGCAACTTAGACATCACCTCGGTGCCATCCGGATCTTGGCATCTCAGCGCCTTGTGGTGTATTCTCTTCAGAAAATATTGTTGAGCTGCCTTTGGCCCCATTCGCACATCGGTCCGCAACTTAGACATCACCTCGGTGCCATCCGGATCTTGGCATCTCAGCGCCTTGTGGTGTCTTCTACTCCGAAAATATTGTAGAAAATATTGTTGCGCTGCCTTTGGCCCCATTCACACATCAGTCCGCTACTGACACCATCTCACAGGCCAACAGGGCGCCCCACGCCGACTTTTACCATTGTACGATGGCCACACCAGTGCCACAACTTGCTAGACACCACCTCGGTGCCATCCGGATCTTGGCATCTCAGCGCCTTGTGGTGTCTTCAAATCAGAAAATATTGTTGCGCTGCCTTTGGCCCCATTCGCACATCGGTCCGCTACTGACGCCATCTCACAGGCCAACGGGGTGCCCCACGCCGACTTTCAACATTGTAGGATGGCCACAGAAGTGCGACAACTTACTAGACACCACCTCGGTGCCATCCGGATCTTGGCGCGTTGTGCTGCCTTCGGCCTATTCGCACATCGGTCCGCTACTGACGCAAACTCACAGGCCAACGGGGCGCCCCACGCCGACTTTCAACATTGTAGGATGGCCACACCAGTGCGGCAACTTGCTACACACCACCTCGGTGCCATCCGGATCTTGGCATCTCAGCGCCTAGTGGTGTCTTCTATTCCGAAAATATTGTTGCGCTGCCTTCGGCCCCATTCACACATCGGTCCGCTACTGACGCCATCTCACAGTCCAACGGGGCGCCCCACGCCGACTTTCAGCATTGTAGGATGGCCACACCAGTGCGGCAACTTACTAGACACCACCTCGGTGCCATCCGGATCTTGGCGCGTTGTGCTGCCTTCGGCCTATTCGCACATCGGTCCGCTACTGACGCAAACTCACAGGCCAACGGGGCGCCCCACGCCGACTTTCAGCATTGTTGGATGGCCACACCAGTGCGGCAACTTACTAGACACCACCTCGGTGCCATCCGGATCTTGGCGCGTTGTGCTGCCTTCGGCCTATTCGCACATCGGTCCGCTACTGACGCAAACTCACAGGCCAACGGGGCGCCCCACGCCGACTTTCAGCATTGTAGGATGGCCACACCAGTGCTGCAACTTGCTGGACACCACCTCGGTGCCATCCGAATCTTGGCGCGTTGTGTTGCCTTCGGCCTATTCGCACATCGGTCCGCTACTGACGCCGCCTCACGTGCCAACGTATTTTCTCCGCATTTTACACCCTATGCCGCATAACAGGTCATGTGACTTGTTTATAAAACTTTTCATTGGTTCATTTTACTTTTGGTTTCCTAATGATGGAAGGCTTGATCATGTGACCTAAAAACAACACTTTTCATTGGATGAAAACTTTTTTTTTTCCCCAAACGGTGAAAGCCCCACCTTGTTTCTGGATGTTTCAGACTGAAGCTGGCGTCAGCATGAGAGCACCACCATCTCGTAGCTCAGTCGTGGTCATTCCGCGAGCAATCATGGCAGCCGCTCCCCACCAGAAGCCTGCAGGAGTCGGAGCCCCCAAAACTTTTGATGAATTCTCAAGGCGGAGGGGACGCTTTCGAGAATGGGGTCCAAGACCTAGCAGACAAGCGTCCGATTTCCAAGGTGTCCCAGGGCCATTTCAGTGGACCAGGCCCAAAAAGGAAACAGCCTGCCGCCATTTTGAGAGTCCTGTGACAGCCGCCTATCGCTGCACCGCAAGAGTGGGCGCAACTCAGCTGAATTGCGGCTTTTGACACAGTGGACCAAAAACGGACGGAATGGCAACTGAAACGGTAAAGGGGCGCCCCACTACAACAGATGACACTCCACCTGGAGAGGCCCGTTCACGCCGCCTCCCCCGGGGCGCCCCACGCCGTTATTCGGAGCAGCATTGTAGGATACCAAAACCAGTGCGGCAACTTACTGGACATCACCTTGGTGCCATCGTTCTGCTGCCTTGGAACTATTCGCGCAACAGTTTGCTACTGATGACCCACCCCCCGCGACGCCCCATGCCGTTATTTGCTGGGTGGCAACTTACTAGACATCACTTTCGTGTCATCTAGATTTCAGCGCGTTCTGCTGCCTTGGAACTATTCGCACAACAGTTTGCTACTGATGACCCACCCCCCGCGACGCCCCACGCCGGAAATCTGGACGTTGTGCTGCGTTGGGACTATTCGCACAGCCGACCGCTACTTCGTTGTTTTTCCCTAAAAATGTTTATATGTTATTACTATTTTTGTTTTCTTGTATATATTTATAAATTATTAAAGTTTTATAATCTTACTACTTTGTCGGAGTGCTATATATTTTTAATGTGACACATAATTGTAAAAACTTTGATGTACAAAGAGTCATCCCTGGAATCTTCCGCTTCAGGCTCGGTCCCCTCCTCAATCACAATACAGGATGGTTTTCAGATAATAGCAACGCTTCTGCTGTGACGGATCTCATCGAGTGTGGGCCTTGATCTACTATAACTCCTTTGAAGAGGGGTGATTCTTTACAGCTGTGGCCATAAACTACATCTGCAGGGCTAGCTGATACCCTAGGACCAGCCTGGACAATCGGACACAGAGGAAAAGGAGTGTCAGAGGGTGCGGTAGTGAATAGGGCGAAAGGGAGGTGTCGGGCGGGCACAGGGTGTGATTCTCAGGGAAGAGCAGCGCAGATGGGGGGAGGTTTATTACCCATGCATAAGACAGAGAGCGGGGGTGACCACTGCCTGGGGGAGATGCTTGCGAGGGTGGGGAGCCATGCTAAGGATCGACAGCGTGCACAGAGTGGGTCTGGTCAAGGCATCTAAAATGGCTGCCGTGCACGACAAAAGTGTGGCATTTGAAAAAAGACAAGATGGCGCAGACAATGTTTTTCAACACTTCCTGATTTCCTTCGAATCGAACGTTAACAGACGTTGGGGCATATTACCAAAGTTAAGCGATATTTATCCCTAACGATGCTTAGCAACGATTTTTTTACCGTCAGAAATTATCGCAGATAAACCTTGCTATTATCAAGGTTTATCGGAAATACGATAAAAAACGACCGCAATGCATTAATATCGCTGAAAACTCAGCGATATTCATGCATTACCGAGCTAATGCTCTTAGCCATGTTATCCACCTCCCATTGGATAACATGGCTAAGAACTGCTCAGGGCAGGTGGTAGCTTTTGGAGATATTCGCGCTTATCTCGAATATTTCTAAAAGTTGATAATAGGAGATAGCGATGTTAGCGACTGTTTCCAGTCGCTAACATCTTGGCATGCCCACTTTGCATGTCATTAGTGATAAATATCACTTACATGCAAAGTGGGGCCCAAGATGGTCGCTATCTTCTACTAGCCGTCGCTAACTGGTGTTAGCAACAGCTAGGTAATACACATATAATTTTATCTCCGCGGAGCGCTGTTACAGATATATATCTTGTTTCTGAACGTTAATTTCTCAAAATGCACTGAAGCACATATATTGAGACCTAGCAAAGGCACATCGGGCTACCAGTCCCTACAATTTTGCCAAGTGTCGTGCAAATCCATTCAGCTGTTCGATCCTACCGAGAGACAAGATGGCGGCCGCTACGGACTGTTTGGAATGTTTACAGACACCGGAGAGCCAATCAGCTTCGCTTCGCAAAGCTCCGTAACGCGAAAAGTACGCGAAGCGGTGCGCTGTTACAGATATATATCTTTTTTTGAACGTTAATTTCTCAAAATCCACTGGAGCACATATATTGAGATCTAGCAAAGGCACATCGGGCTACCAGTCCCTACAATTTTGCCAAGTTTCGTGCAAATCCATTCAGCTGTTCGATTATTATTATTTTTATTTTTTTTTGCCCCGCGGGGCCCTTTTAAAACCTCCACATCAAACCTAGGGGGTGAGCGACAATGTACTATGCCCCCTTATGGTCATTTGCCCCTTCGCTTTGGCCTCCTCTTGTCTCTCGATCCTACCGAGAGACAAGATGGCGGCCGCTACGGACTGTTTGGAATGTTGACAGACGCCGGAGAACCAATCAGCTTCGCTTCACAAAGCTCCGTTGCGCGAAAAGTACGCGTCCTGGGGCGCTGCCCGGTCCGCTGTTACAGATATATATCTTTTTTTAAACGTTAATTTCTCAAAATCCACTGGAGCACATATATTGAGACCTACAAAAGGCACATCGGGCTACCAGTCCCTACAATTTTGCAAAGTTTCGTGCAAATCCATTCAGCCGTTCGGGCTAAAAGTGAGGCCAACCGCCCTATGGAAATTAACATGGGAAAAACGCGTTTTGGGACCCCCCTTTTTTCTCGGCCCCCCCTTGACGAACCCCCCCAAAATTTTCAGGGGCTGCTCAGAAACAAAATGTGCCATTTTCCTGAAAATTTCAGCCAATTCCGTCCACAAACGCCAAAGTTATTAGACATAGAATTTTCAAAAATCCCATAGGGAAAAAATCCTAACTATATATACCTACTGGCGACCGCCAGTAGGTAATATATATATATATATATATATATATATATATATATATATATATATATATATATATATATATATATATATATATATATATATATATATTCACTGAAAAAACCATAGGTTATAGACCATATATAGTTAGGAATTAGCATTTAAAAAACCTTATTTTACTCACACAAAACCATTGAAATTCCATATATAGTTAGTTGCACTAACTATATATCGCGCACCCGCAATCCACTGCTGATGATGCCACATATTACATCATTCATGACATGGTCAGTGACATCACTGATGACATCACTGATGACATCTCAAATGACATCACTGATGACATCACTGATGACATCTCATTTGACATCATTCTTGTGCTAATACGATAAACCTCTTCAGACTCTAATATAACCTTAGATACACTCAGTGTATACAGACACTCACACACTGACATCTCAAATGACATCACTGATGACATCACTGATGACATCTCAAATGACATCACTGATAACATCTCAAATGACATCACTGATGACATCACTGATGACATCTCAAATGACATCACTGATGACATCACTGATGACATCATCCAGTGACTGTGTGTTTCTGTAAAGTTTAAATATGTTTGATTTATTGAAGAATGAGTGGATGTATAAGTGTCTGGATGAAGGATTTAGTAGGTGCGTGACTGACTGTATGAGTGAGTGAATAAATGTGTCGTACTAAATGCATGTGTTAGTGACTAAACTGTCTGAATATGTGCATCAGTATGTCTGTTGTGATGTAAACTGCTGCATGTGTTGATCATTAGCTATACGAGAGGTTATATGTGTTATTGATTGGTTGCCCAAGTATTTGTATGGGAGATTGAGTTTGTGTGGGGGTGGCTGGGAGGTGTGTGACTCTGTGCATAGATGTGTGAGCAGTTGATTCACTAGGTGTATGAGTTCAAGAGTGCATGTGGAAACAGCTACATGGGCGGTTGACTGTGTGCATGAGTGTATTGATGAGTGAATGGATATCTCAATGCTACATGTCATAGTAAGTACATATGTAAAACACAGTACATGTGAGAGTTGGCATATATAAATAACTGTGCATGAGAGCCACTGAATGTGTGAGTGGCTGTATGGATCATTGTGAACTTGTATCAGGGATTGTATAAGAGAGTAAATATGTGTTAGTATATGTTTGAATAAGTAAGGTGTGTATAACTGTATAGTTGAGGAAATGGAGGTGAGATTGTTTCTTTGCATGACTGACTAGGTGTGTGAGTAACTCCATGGATGAGTGACAGTGTGTGAGTGTCTGTATACACTGAGTGTATCTAAGGTTATATTAGAGTCTGAAGAGGTTTATCGTATTAGCACAAGAATGATGTCAAATGAGATGTCATCAGTGATGTCATCAGTGATGTCATTTGAGATGTCATCAGTGATGTCATCAGTGATGTCACTGACCATGTCATGAATGATGTAATATGTGACATCATCAGCAGTGGATTGCGGGTGCGCGATATATAGTTAGTGCAACTAACTATATATGGAATTTCAATGGTTTTGTGTGAGTAAAATAAGGTTTTTTAAATGCTAATTCCTAACTATATATGGTCTATAACCTATGGTTTTTTCAGTGAATTTTCAAGGTTTTTTAAATGCTAATTCCTAACTATATATGGTCTCTAACCTATGGTTTTTTCAGTGAATTTCAATGGTTTTTTAATAGCAAATATCATAAGCTGTCGAATGTCAAGTACATGGTAAGTAAAAACATTTTCGTGTTTATGCACACTGATCTGCTTTGAATGCTGCCCCCCCCCCCCTCATTTCTATTAGGAGTACTCTCTCTTTGCAGATAGTGAAGGGTAGTTAACGCAGGCCTTTGCCCCCGTTGTAATCCGTCGTGCCTGCTTCTCTCTCCATTTGATTGATTGTTATCCAAGCATTTACTGTTTTAGAATTGGTTCTCTTTGGTTCATTCTCTATTTACAAACAAGCACAGAGTCGCAATACTCTGTTTAGTCTTTGCAGATAGTGAAAAATTGTGTAAAAAAACAAAAGGAATCGAGCAAAATCAGTAGGCCACCAATGGGATCTCTTTTTGACCTCGCTAAAATAGAAACATTAGGAACAACCCCTCATGAGAAATACGAAACTAGTGAGATGAACTGAGCCCCTCACCATGATGGCTGCAAGACAGCTCGGCTCCGCCACCCACCCCGCCCAAAATAACGATAAACTCTATGCAAATATTACAAATATATACAACACACCAGCAAAGTAACAGGGTAAAACATTTTATTAAATAACTATTTACATAACTATTTTATACTTTTTGTTGCCCGATCTGGCTAGCTCAATCGATCGAGCATGAAACTCATGCACTCTGATAGTTCAAAGTTTTGAGGAGTGCTTGTAACACTGTCTGAAGCTTATTTGCACTTGCTACAGCTTCACTATTCTCAATGTAAGTGGGGGCTGTTTGAGGACGTGACTGCATTTGAAAACAATGTGATGCGGTGCCACCCTGAACCGCTTGACGGAGGCCCCCGAGGGATGGTGTGATGGCGCGGACTCGGAGGGGGCGCTTGGCTCCGGCCCCCTCCCCAAGTCGTGTTGCCCTGGTGTGGCCTGAGATCGCCCCCGACATAGGTGGCCGGCTCCCGGGGTCAAGCGGAACTTTTTGCCTTTTGGTGACTCTTCCATTCTTGACCTTGTCCCACAATCCGTTTCACCTAAAGACACGCTGTAGTTGGGCGCCCCTTTACCGTTTCAGTTGCCATTCCGCCCGCTTTTCCTACACTGTGCCTCTTCCGCTATTCAGCTGTTTACCGCCCGCTCTTTCGACTACAGCGTCTCGCTCACCATGTAGTTGAGTTGCTCCCGCTCTTGCGGTGCAGCGATAGGCGGCTGCCACAGGACTCTCAAAATGGCGGCCGGCTCTTCAGATTTGGGCGTGGTCCACTAAAATGGCCCTGCGACACCTTGGAACTCGGATGCTTGTCTGCTAGAGCTTGGGCTCCATTCTCGAAAGCGCCCCCTCAGCCTTGACGATTCTACAAAAGTCTTGGGGGCCCCCGACTCCCGCAGGCTTCTGGTGGGGAGCGGCTGCCATGATTGCTCGTGGAATGGCCACGACGGAGCTACGAGATGGTGGTGCTCTCATGCTGACGCCAGCTTCAGTCTGAAACACCCAGAAACACTGTAGACTACCAATTCGATCAGTTCCGGTAGCGCCCCAACGTGACCCGGTAGAGAAGAACTTGCCCTCCCCTCTTTGACTGATGGTTCTTGTTGCCTGTCCCTTCTGTTGTCATTTAACAGAACTATTTAGCCTGCTGAAAGGGGTTGTGTTCCGACCGCTGGTTGGTGGAGACATTTTGACTATATTCTGGACCTGCGTTGTCGCGTAATGCGTCATATGACGTGCCGTGTTAGCGCATCCGGAAGTGCTCCGGTGCGCGAAGCGCAGCTTCCCGGAAGCGATCCGGGGCGCGGCGCGCAGTGCGTAACGTAAAGATAACAGGTCATGTGACTTGTTAATAAAACTTTTCACTGGTTCATTTTACTTTTCTTATTCTAATGATGAAAGGCTTGGTCATATGACCTAAAAATTACGCTTTTTATTACTTTCGAACATTATTTTTTCTTGAACATATGTTATAATGTTCCAGGCTAATGTACTTTCCCGGAAAATTTACAACTGTCCTGCAAGTAAAATCTATTCCTTTTTCGAGAAAAAGGGCGTTTCTTCGTCCCATGACGGAGCCGTTGAGCAAAAGAGGCTCGGCCTGCTGTCTTAGTCGCCGATACGCCTGAATATCAGATTCTTATCGATCACTTTATGTTGCAGGAGTAGAAAACACAACAGCCCTTGACCATTTATCTTTACTGCGTTCCTGCGTATTATACCTTTTACCCTTCATGTAATTGGACTGCTTTATTTCACTTGCCTTTTACTGATTCTAAAACAGTGACTATTTTTAAAAACTTTACCAATGTAAATACTACTACCATGTTTTCTTTAAAAAACCTTTATTGTGAAAATGTCAGTATACAAATACGGGCCTATAACCACGTGGGCCGGCCACGGAGCAAACTGTAATCGTATATGATGAGTAGACATTTACACTGTAGAGGAACGTAACGGGCGGGCCATTAGGTTGCAAGAACTAAGGTGTCTAACAGTTGCGGAATCGGTGGACGTACATTTTATAATTAAAATACGACAGGGCCAGTTACAATAAAATTATCTAGATATACATTTGCGGGCAAGTACCATGGGTGACGTTAATTCGAACTTTCAATAGTACAGTAATCAATAACACATCAGAACTTAATATCAATAGGGATGTCGAAATATTCAATCAATTCTCGTCCCCGCCCGCCATGTGCTTCAAAACTGCATACGTATCTCGTGATATCAAGGTTGTGCAACCAGTACACAACAAGGAGTTACGAGTCCCATTTATTCCGGCGCCATTTTGGGCGAGGACGGGCAGGTCCAGGATATAGTCAAAATGTCTCCACCAACCATCGACTATGATGATGTTCATATGCTGTATTTATTAGAGTAACACTCATCTGTCCACATGAAATTAATTTGCCACAATCTAAACATGTCATTTTAATCTTTCCAAAGTTCTTCTAAATATTTGGGACCGTTTCCCTTGCCTCTGATGCTGTCAGTGCCACTTCTTTGGTGAATGTACTGGCAAGTCGGGGGTTCTCCTCCAAATCTCTCTTTTGTGCAGCACTATAATTAATCGGTGCCACCTCTCCAAATGACGATGCATGGTATAGTTACCATAACTATATTTTTTTTCGGTTCCTCTGGAGAGTACATCGTGGCAGATGAGGCAGGTAACGTACCGGGCATTTACCTTTTTTGCATGTAGAGGAAAGGAAAAAAAATTCGAGCGTCCGAGTTCTAAGGTGTCCCAGGGCCATTTTAGTGGACCAGGCCCAAATCCAAAGAACAGGCCGCTATTTTGAGAGTCCTGTTGCAGCCGCCTATCGCTGTAGCATCAAGAGCGGCCGAAACTCAGCTGAATGGCAACTGAAACGGTAAAGGGGCGCCCCACTACAGCAGACGAGCCTCCACCTGGGGGGGCCCGTTCACACCGCCTCCCCACCCCCTTCGGGCACCCCACGCCGTTATTCGGAGCAGCATTGTAGGATGGCCACACCAGTGCGGCAATTTGCTAGACACCACCTCGGTGCCAACCGAATCTCAGCGCCTTGTGGTGTCTTCCATTCCGAAAATATTGTTGTGCTGCCTTCGGCCTATTCGCCGCAAGTGCGCACGCAACTCAGCTGCATAGCGAGTGAAACACCAAGGGGCGCCCCACTGCAGCCGAGGAACCTTCATCTTGGGGGCGACGCACAGCATCACATTGCTTTCCAATGCAGTCAGATCCTCAAACAACCCCCACTGACTGACGCGAACTCACAGGCCAACGGAGCGCCCCACGCCGACTTTCGGTGCAGCATTGTAGGATGGCCACACCAGTGCGGCAACTTGCTGGACCCCATCTCGGTGCCATCCGGATCTTGGCGCGTTGCGCTGCCTTTGGCCCTATTCGCACATCGGTCCGCTACTGACGCCACCTCACAGGCCAACGGGGCGCCCCACGCCGACTTTCGGCGCAGCATTGTAGGATGGCCACACCAGTGCGGCAACTTGCTGGACACCACCTCGGTGCCATCCGGATCTTGGCGCGTTGTGCTGCCTTCGGCCTATTCGCACATCGGTCCGCTACTGACGCCGCCTCACAGGCCAACGGGGCACCCCACGCCGACTTTCGGCGCAGCATTGTAGGATGGCCACACCAGTGCGGCAACTTGCTGGACCCCACCTCGGTGCCATCCGAATCTTGGCGCGTTGTGCTGCCTTCGGCCTATTCGCACATCGGTCCGCTACTGACGCGAACTCACAGGCCAACGGGGCGCCCCACGCCGACTTTCGGCACAGCATTGTAGGATGGCCACACCAGTGCGGCAACTTGCTGGACCCCACCTCGGTGCCATCCGGATCTTGGCGCGTTGTGCTGCCTTCGGCCTATTCGCACATCGGTCCGCTACTGACGCCGCCTCACGTGCCAACGGATTTTCTACGCTTTTTATACCCTATGCCGCATAACAGGTCATGTGACTTGTTTATAAAACTTTTCATTGGTTCATTTTACTTTTGGTTTCCTAATGATGGAAGGCTTGATCATATGATCTAAAAATAACACTTTTCATTGGATGAAAACTTTTTTTTTTTCCCAAACGATGAAAGCCCCACCTTGTTTCTGGATGTTTCAGACTGAAGCTGGCGTCAGCATGAAAGCACCACCATCTCGTGGCTCCGTCGTGGTCATTCCGCGAGCAATCATGGCAGCCGCTCCCCACCGGAAGCCTGCAGGAGTCGGGGGCCCCCAAGACTTTTGTAGAATCTTCAAGGCTGAGGGGACGCTTTCGAGAATGGGGTCCAAGACCTAGCAGACAAGCGTCCGATTTCCAAGGTGTCCCAGGGCCATTTCAGTGGACCAGGCCCAAAAAGGAAAGAGCCTGCCGCCATTTTGAGAGTCCTGTGGCAGCCGCCTATCGCTGCACCGCAACAGTGGGCGCAACTCAGCTGAATGGCGGATTTTGGCACAGTGTACCAAAAGTGAGCGGAATGGCAACTGAAACGGTAAAGGGGCGCCCCACTACAGCAGACGAGCCTCCACCTGGGGAGGCCCGTTCACGCCGCCTCACCCCCCCCCCCCGGCGCCCCACGCCGTTATTCGGAGCAGCATTGTAGGATGCCAAAACCAGTGCGGCAACTTACTTGACATCACCTGGGTGCCATCCACATCTCAGCGCGTTCTGCTGCCTTGGGACTATTTGCACAACAGACCGCTACTGACGAGCCACCCCCCGGGACGCCCCATGCCGTTATTCGGAGCAGCATTGTAGGATACCAAAACCAGTGCGGCAACTTACTGGACATCACCTGGGTGCCATCCACATCTCAGCGCGTTCTGCTGCCTTGGGACTATTCACACAACAGACCGCTACTGACGAGGCCACCCCCAGGGACGCCCCACGCCATTTTTCGGAGCTGCATTGTAGGATACCCAAAACCAGTGCGGCACCCAGGCAACATCACCTGGGTGCCGTCCAGAACTCAGCACGTTGTGCTGCCTTGGGACTATTCGCACAAAACACAGCTACTGACCATTGTTGCTTCTTTTTTCCTAAAAATGTTTAAATGTTTTTACTGTTTTTGTTGCGTTGTATATATTGATAAGTTATTAAAGTTTTATAATCCTACTACTTTGTTGGAGTGCTATATATTTTTTATGTGACACATAATTGTAAAAACTTTGATGTACAAAGAGGCATCCCTGGAATCTTCCGCTTCAGGCTCGGTCCCCTCCCCAATCACAATACTGGATGGTTTTCAGATAGTAGGAACGCGTGTGGTGTGACGGATCTCATCGGGTGGGGGCCTTGATCTACTGTAAATCCTTTGAAGAGGGGTGATTCTTTACAGCTGGGGCCATAAACTACATCTGCAGGGCTAGCTGATAGCCTGGGACCGGCCTGGACAATCGGACACAGAGGAAGAGGAGTGTCAGAGGGTGCGGTAGTGAATAGGGCGAAAGGGAGGTGTCGGGCGGGCACAGGGTGTGATTCTCAGGGAAGAGCAGCGCAGATGGGGGGAGGTTTATTGCCCATGCATAAGATAGAGAGCGGGGGTGACCAGTGCCTGGGGGAGATGCTTGCGAGGGTGGGGAGCCATGCTAAGGATCGACAGCGTGCACAGAGTGGGTCTGGTCAAGGCATCTAAAATGGCGGCCGTGCACGACAAAAGTGTGGCATTTGAAAAAAGGCAAGATGGCGCAGACAATGTTTATCAACACTTCCTGATTTCCTTCGAATCGAACGTTAACAGACGTTATCTCTCCCACACTACCGGTCCCCCTGGGCTTAAACGCCGAGATGGTAGGGACTGCATCCCGTGGAGATAGGCCGAGACGTCACTCAGCAGAAAAAAAAGAAAAAAAAAGTCTATAAACATACAATAAGTTAAAAGTCAATCATTCTTGTTTCCTTGTAGTTCGCTCCCCAGTCCGCTTCCCGTTACGCGAACCGGGCGCACCCCACCAAAAAATGATTTTTTTTAAAAAAAATTTGCCCCGCGGAGCCCTTTTAAAGCCTCCACATCAAACCTAGGGGTCAGGGAGGATCTACTATGCCCCCTTATGGTCATTTGCCCCTTCGCTTTGGCCTCCTCTTGTCTCTCGATCCTACCGAGAGACAAGATGGCGGCCGCACCGTACTGTTTGGAATGTTTACAGACACCGGAGAGCCAATCAGCTTTGCTTCGCAAAGCTCCGTAACGCGAAAAGTACGCGAAACGGAGCGCTACCCGGGACGCTGTCACAGATATATATCTTTTTTTTAATGTTAATTTCTCAAAATCCACTGGAGCACATATATTGAGACCCAGCAAAGGCACATCGGGCTACCGGTCCCTACAATTTTGGCAAGTTTCATGCAAATCCATTCAGCCGTTGGTTTTTTTTTTTTTTTTTTTGCCCCGCGGGGCCCTTTTAAAACCTCCACATCAAACCTAGGGGGTCAGGGAGGATCTACTATGCCCCCTTATGGTCATTTGCCCGTTCGCTTTGGCCTCCTCTTGTCTCTCGATCCTACCGAGAGACAAGATGGCGGCCGCTACGGACTGTTTGGAATGTTTACAGATGCCGGAGAACCAATCAGCTTCGCTTCGCAAAGCTCCGTAACGCGAAAAGTACGCGAAGCGGAGCGCTTTCCGGAGCGCTGTTACAGATATATATCTTTTTTTTAACGTTAATTTCTCAAAATCCACTGGAGCACATATATTGAGACCTAGCAAAGGCACATCGGGCTACCAGTCCCTACAATTTTGCCAAGTTTCGTGCAAATCCATTCAGCCGTTCGGGCTAAAAGTGAGGCCAACCGCCCTATGGAAATTAACATGGGAAAAACGCGTTTTGGGACCCCCCTTTTTTCTCGGCCCCCCCTTGATGAACCCCCCCCAAATTTTCAGGGGCTGCTCAGAAACAAAATGTTCCATTTTCCTGAAAATTTCAGCCAATTCCGTCCACAAACGCCAAAGTTATTAGACATAGAATTTTCAAAAATCCCATAGAGAAAAAATCCTAACTATATATACCTACTGGCGACCGCCAGTAGGTAATATATATATATTATTTATACCCTATCCTTCCTTTTTAATACATATGTCACCCCTAAAAGAAGACACTTGAGACCCAAAGGGCAGGGTGCAGTGTACTTAAAAAGCTGTACATGTACTTTCAAGTTTTATATTTCCTGGAAATGAAATATTCCTAAATTCGTTTTTCACTACTGCAAGTCCTATATCCCCTATAGGATAACAATTAAGTTACCTTATTACATTTGTAAGTGTAATTACATAATGGGAAGATATCACCTGTTCAAGCTTGGTGTATCTGTAATCCAAATTTAAAATCCTAACTCATGGGGAGTTTGGATTTAAAATACAAATTCTGAAAAGGTCACTTTTAGAAAGTTGTGTTTAGTATCAATGGGGTTACCCGAAATGCTACCAGACCCAGGTCGAAATTACAGTATAATAGACAAATGGTCACAGTAGCAACAATTTAAAAAGTACAAAAGAAATAACGGTATTCATAACGCTAATTTTGCATTATCTGTAGTCAATGTAATTTATTTTCAAAGCATTAATCGCTTTAGTTAAGCAACGCAGTTGCTCTTGCATCATGAATCATCAATATATTTGTAACAAATGTGCTCTCGTGTTGGGGAACTTCTTGTGTTGCAATATATAACATTAAAGTCTGCAGTGCACACGGAATAGATTGGGGCATTGTTTTTACGTTTGCAGTGAAAAAACATGTCAATTAAACAAATAGCACACGAATAATTTTGAGTAAATCTGCCAAAATATAGGTTATTAAAGCGCCCGGATGATTCACTAACAATCCTGTGTCTGACAGATCATAATTTTTAATCATGGCAAGGTCTGCTCAGTTACTAATCCTTTTGATGTGGATAAAGAAAAAGGTTGCATGTGGAATATATTGGACAAAAACATAGTCTGACCAAATATTGCGCCTAAATATCTTTTACAAATAAAGCTCCCAAATTGAAACGGATTTTCTATTATTAATCAAATGAGGCGATATTCAGAAAGCAAAATTGTCAAACATAATTTAATAAATGCCATACCATATCAAATGGGTTGGCATTTAGATGGTGAACAGTGGCATCTTTTATATCAAGTGACCAAAATGGCTAAACTTCTGTAAAAATTATTTTATCATTATTGTAAAAACATTTGGAACAAGGAACTTGATTTTTTGAAATGTGCCTTCCATAAGGCAGTTTATGATCCGGTTATCATTTGACATTAGATAATTTGTCAAATAATCTAATTGTTAAATAATAATAATGTACCTGAGAAGGAGCAGGTAGTGTACATGCTCATCATTTTAATGACTCGTGCATTAAGCTATACATTTTGTTGGCCTCCTTTGCTATGTTACAGTGCATCACAATGCTGACTTCGTCTACCAGGAGCGATAAAATGGTTTTATATTTTTTTTGTTTTCGTAGGATTTACTGTCCTCGAAATTGTATGCAGGCGAATCCACAATATGCCCGTGTAATTGGAAGCAAAATTTACAGTGATGTAAGTATAAATCTTAGTGATACATTCATGCTCTGCTTTATTTGTAAGGAACGATTTGGATAGTGTCTAGAGACCTCAGACAGGGATAGAAGCAATTAATTTACAAGCCCTATTTTGATACAGATATTGGTATGGCCGGCAATATCTCTCTTGTGCGCATCTTGATCATTCAGTCTTGTGACCTACCTTCGAGACATGACCTGATGTACCATTGTGGCTTTTATTATAGGTGATCACAAGGAATCTGTGGCACCTATTCGCAAAGGTATTTTCGACTGACAATGTCAGTTTCTCATTTATATCTGCCAGCAATTCTTCAAATGGAGCCCTGACAGGAGTAAATTACCTTCCTGGCAGAGAAAAGTGCATCTGGGGCAGGTTTCCTGGCTTACTACCGGAGGAGTATGAAAATAGAAAAAAATGAAAAATTATTTTAAAGCGGATATGTAAATTGCTGATTGTATTTTTATTTCTTTTTCCTGATAAGTCCCATAGTGTAGGCCAGCTCTTGAATTCAGTCTCGTACTTTGTCAAGAGACTTCCCATACATTGACTGGCATTGTGGCATTATGTTAAAAATGCATGGTTTCTAAGAAACTCACTACTTTTTTGGTACAGGAGAAACGACTCCAGGAGGAAAACACTATTGCTAACCTCTGGTTCTTGTGAAAGCCATTAGTGATGTTTGTGGCATCAAAAATCATTGTTTATCATTTGTCTACATAGACAAAATTCGATTAAACAATATTTTTGCCATGCCAAATAAAGCTAACTGCCGTATAAAGAAAAGAACAACATAATATGTTGCAAATTAGCACATGAAATCGAATTGTAGTAGTGGACCTACCACTTTTGCCTGAATTGTACGCACTGATTCAATGTACCTTGACCGGCCAAACCACAGAGCTCCCATCTCTAGGTGACTAATAGCAGTTGGAGAGATACCTTACTAACCTTTGGCACTCTTCATACATGTATAGATGCACTACCACCATCTAAAGTACCTGAATGACTGAGTACAACAACTCACTGTGAATACTTCATCTTATCCACAAAAAAACCAGAAGTGCATATCACTTGATTAGCAACAGTGTAGCAAATTTACTTTTGCTTTGTCACCCCGCTTTTTCTGGACATTTTGCTGGACTTTTACCCCCTGTTAAACAGGAGTAAAATTCATGAGCCCCCCCCCCAAACCTGGTTAAATTGGCTTACACCTGGTTGCCATATTTAACTTGCCTGCAGGATCTACTGTGCCATCGAGGAGCAGTGTAAAGCATGGCTTCTGGCCTACAATATGTAGTCTGACTGCAGCAGCCTAAAAATCTTCTGGCAAAATAACCCTTTTTGACAGACAGGAAGCCCTGCTTCTAAATATTAATACTTCATCCCTAAGTACACCTTGTTACCCACCAGCTAGGGTGCCTGATATTTAATAATAATGAGGCGTGAAAACTACCCCAGATAAAAAAACTATGGCCTGGGTGTGGGGATGTCTTTTTCTCCTGCTTGCAGGAAGACGAGCTGGGTGGACCTGATACAGCGGAAGGACATTCTACATTTTTCCACACACACAACCTCAGCTACCAAAAATCAAAGTACCACAGAGTTTGGCCTATATAAACTCTTCATAACTAATATCAAACCAAATCACTTTAATAAAAGGGTCCTATAATTGATCTTTTGATCTAGCTAATAGGGACTAGGATAAGCAGAGACGGAGGACACTCCTTCATGAGTACCTAGAATAAAGAAGTGCCTTTCTAACCAGCAATAATATGTGTAAATATCAAATGACTCAACACTAATAAATGACATACGCATGAATAGTCATAGCAAGGAACATCTTTATCTAGTCTTCTAGTTGATTGGTCAAGGCACAAAAATACATTAGATTAATTTAATATTGGTTATCAATTGAATACAGATAAATCACAATACATCACAACTCAGAGCAAAGTACATCTTCAATATAAAACCTGGTGAGAGAGAGAGAGCATAATGCAATCAAGAATCATACAAACCAAAGATTATTTTGCAGATTTATCAGGAATGATGACTTGACAAGAGCCCAGTGGGACGCTAAAGCACAGCGTACAATAGGCAGAGTCTTTAACCTTTCAGCCTAAATGTTTAGCCTGCTCACCTTCACCAGCTAGCAAGTGCATGGGTAAATGGAAGAGTTCAGTTCAAGGGAGTCCGAGTTGAGGCCAACATCATGTCAGGCCGTTAGGACATTTTGTGAGAATAGCCCCCGCAGTCCTTTTCCTACGGGGCAGTTATATTCCCAATCGTTCATAGTTCCATCCCACAAAGTAGCTTTTGTGCAGTTTGCATGATTTCCATTGGTCGAAGTCTATGGTCTGTCTATCTTCAATTAAGCATGAACTCATTTCCAAATCATTTATAAACGATTAAGCACATTTGTTGTGACATTTGAAAATTGCAGTTTTTTCATAATAGTACTGCTACATGAGTATAAATCATTTTATTCATTTTTTACTTGTTAGTCCATTTTACCTACTAAATCAGTCCTTATTTCAGCATGTTCATAGTAAGTTTTGTTAAAGGTTACGTCATTACATGACACATTATGACATTTATAGATTCTCATAGCACATTATCGATCATGAATTCATTAACATTATTAGTTTTCTGTCTCTCTCATGAATAATTTTATTCTCCATCCGGTTTGTGACCCGTTCTGTATGCTTTTACAATGCAGATTGAACTCTCACGTGGTTCATGATTCACATTGTTAGTCATGTTTCTTAAGTATAAATTAGTATCATACTATCCAATGAGCAGGAATTGATCGAGGCAAATCATACTAAGATAATTACGCTCCATCAGACCCATGAACTCTGTTAACTTCAAAGTAAATTTAAGGTGAAACATGGAGAAGGCTAAACTTTGTTCCCCCAGGCAAGCTCTCTCCAACCCAGTTGGAGAGAAGCTACTCCCAGAATCAGTTTTGATAGACCATAAGGGAAGGGTCTACTCATTTGCCGGGGCTCATCTCTGGATGGGAACCCAGGTTCTGGACAAGGGAGAAATGGCTTCTCCATTTTGGGATTTAGGTGTTGGGCACACTCTGGGATTCTTTGCTTTAGGGCAAGCAGGAGCTGCCTAAAAAGTGGGTTGGGTTACCTTTGTGAACTTTGAACCCATTGGTTAGGGTGGAGTCAGGATTCATCCCCACCCACTAGTTAATGCCAACCATAATGTGCCAACCCAAGAAACCCTCCTCAGAACACTTTATGAACCTGCAGAAAATCAGTAGAGGACTGAATCCTGCTTTCTGTAAGCTGAGAAGAGCTCCGAAGGGACTGTACCTGCTCACTCCTATACAAAGGAGAAAGACAGTGACTCTAAGGGTCAGTTATCTTGCTTCCTGTGTGGCTACATGTACCCGACAGGCTGATAGCTACTTTTTCCTGAATGAACAGTTGCCCAGTCACAGCTCGACCCGCACTCAACCCTGCACACTGCCTTTGCTGAACCAAGCCCTGAAGTCATAAGAGTCCCCTGATGCCTGGGCGCCTTAGGTGAAGACCTGAGGAAAACAGGACTAACCACTACACGGTTTTCAGACTTTAAGAAATTCTTGACTTCCATCCACCAGAGGATTTAGGCCAACCACCAGAGCCAATCCAGTGAAGACTTGACTTCTCTGGGCTAAGGAAAAAAGGTTCACCCCACTTGGCGCTTATCCACAGTAGTAAACTTGTTTCAGCGGGACCCATGATGAGAAGTTATCTGACCCCATGAGCCTTCTTCAGTTACCTCCTGATACCTGTCCCACTTGGTGTATCTGACCTTGCGGTCCATTGCAGCTGGTCTTAAAATATGCCTTCTTCTCAGTCTACAACGAGCATAGACTGCCATTGGCGCTTAGTGCTTTCTGACACTGTTTTCACTTAAAACTTAAAAAAATTCATATCTCTGATTGGATTTTTGTTGTTTTAGTGTCATTTTGTTCATTACCATTTACTCTAGTTTTCTAACTTGGTTTTGGATTTGTATTGTTTGGTTGCTGTTTTGACTTTATTACTGTTTAGGTACAGCAGAAATACTTTAGATATTGCTCTAGTTTAAGGTTGGCTGATTTGAGCCATAGCTACCAAAGGGAAGGAGCTTAGGTTAGTGACTTTTAGAGTTCACCCTGACAGGATAGTGTTGTTATTCCTTGAAGTGGCCAACAGCCCACTCTACATAATTATCTACTTTCTAATACATAGTTGGAAAGGAGGTGAACATTTTGTTTTCTAACAAGCAACTCGGGCTGCGATCTGGTGCTTAATTTGCGCCTGTGGTTTACAGTGCTCGGCAAAGGAACTTAATTGCCAAAACGGCCCTTATGAACAGTCTGCAATATGCTAGAGCTGTCTGTCTAATTTAGAGATGAGCACAACAACAGTTGCTTCTTATTCCAATATAAATTAAACATGCCTAATACCTACTACGCAAGACATCTTTATAGCTTTGGGGTCTGGGATAATCTGAATTGTTACACTTGTAAGCGTGTAAAGGTTAATAACTTGTTTGGTACTGTCATTGGCAGTGCTTTCAGGGACAATAGGTGGTACAAGTTGCAGTAGCCTCTTGATGAGGGTCTGACACTTATTTAACTACCAGTTAAGCACTGCTGCCATCCATGCTCACCGTGCCCAGTAATATCAGTCATGTTAGTCAGTACACCCGCAGACAGAACACTATCAGACTGTACTCCAAGAAGTGTAAAAAAGAAAACAGGAGGGAAGCTTTTTCCATCTATGCATCAGGATCTGAGCAACATACCTGTATCCATCAGGACCGCTCTAAAGCTGCCTACATTTAGAAAAGGGTTTAATACTGACCTCTTGAAAGAACATTACATCACAATGCTTTAACAGTTCATAAACCAGCAGTCTTTCCTACCACTCATTAACGTTATGCTGGACTATGTAGAGCTCTTCTGCTTTTTGGCTAGGCTCACGCTATTTAAATACCAATTCCATACATGGATACAAACATTAGTAAAGTTGGGAAAAACATTTCTATTAATGACACCATAACAGCACTCAGAACAGAAAAAATTAGACTGCAACCAGGTCTGGCAGATTAGTGGACTAATGCATCCACCGTAGGAGCCTGTGTTTTACCTCATGGCCACAGGTTCAAATCCCGGTGGGTCCACTCAGCCTTTCATCCTTTTGAGGTCGATAAAATGAGTACCATTGAGTTGAGTTGGGCAACAAGAAACAACTGTTATTGGGCGCCAAGGTACCATTGGGTGAACGTGTGCTTACGAATACACATTATGTTATGTGATGTTAAGAGTGTTAAAAATGCAGCTGCGCAACAGCTTCTTAAGTGTTTGGACTATATTAAGGGAAATCCCTCCCCACCATGGCAAATTGATATCAGTGGAATAAGCCATTTAAAATTAAAACATTTTTAGCGTACAGTCACATAACCACATAACCTATAAATCGCTTTTTACAGAGATCTGCTGTGACTATTTATTGACATTCTTTTCACTGACACAATCATGGATAAGCCAAGCACCATTCGGGCTCCTCGCTTGTGTTATTTAAAGAAATAGGTTGTCAGTTGAAATCTTTCTCAGACGTTCTTAGTAAAACCAAAATGTAAAAGCAGTGTGCTTTTGTGGGCATGGGTTTGTGTTTCCTGGAAATCCATTCCCCAGCTGGCAGTGATTGTTGGCATGTGGACTCTGTCTGACGACACAAAAGTAAATTATTTGTTTCTGTTAAATGAAATACCTTTAATGAATGTCCTGTTCTATTGCGCCAACATTTTATCTTGTAGCATGCACCACAGGTTGTTCAGAACCATCCCTCCTGAAGCAGGGAATAAACTTCATTTTACATTTTCACTAAAGTCATTACTGTTAACAATGTTTATGAGTTCATAGATTTCCCATATGAAGCCTATTTATAACCTCTCCTCGAATGTGTACGTAAAGATGCCAAGACCACAAATTGGCTGGTTAGCAGAGGGATTATGGATATTTTCGTAGCTCTGTTTCCTATAGGAATTGTGCAAAATGCACGGGCTAACCTGCACAATCTTTAAAATGTTTCAGTATGTGTGGCACTAGGTTGCATTTAGACCATCGCAGTTTAATGAGCAGCATGAAGGCTCGAGACGGGATTTATGAGTCAACATCTATGACTAAATACTTTGGCCACGTCGCTTGGCACTGCTTAGCCTCTCTCACTTTGCGAGCTGCATGATTTTTATTTAACACTTTTCTTGGCTTCACTGTCTGGTGCAGTGTGGCAACTACCTTTAATGGGGCGCCCATTTCCCCATCATGCCCCTGGATATGGTACCAGCATATCGATACCTAAAATGGTGGCAAACGATTTATTAGGTTTAGCCAATATAGGAACAATACATGGCTCTCCACAATAGACGGTGAAAAAAAACAATGAGCAAAAAAGTTTCCCTCAGCCTTGTTCCACAGTCAATGCTCGGTTTTTGAGCTGGAGAGTTTCCTTGAACATGAACTTGTGTTTAATTCAGTGTAAATACTCCATGTGTGGATCTGCACTAGGAACTGAGAAGACTTTGGAATGGAAATCCCTCGCTTTTGTTGGGCGGGGGAGGCACAAGATGAAATGGAATCTTCCAGGCGAGTACTAACAGGGCCACTATGGGAACATAAGGAAAACAGTGGAGGAGACTTTCTAGGGTAGATGGAGGTCTTCTAGATTCTGCAAAATTTCTTTCACAAAAAAGTGTTTGGACCCTTTTGTTAAATTTGTCTGATTATGTAAGAAGTTGCTATTTGTGTGAACTAGCAAAACAATTTTCAAGGTTAAATATTTGCAATTTAAACGAAAAAAACACAGTTGTAACCAGTAGTCCCCCCAGCATGAACAATCCTAGGCCCAACAGCTTGATCCTCGTGTTTGTAAATAAATGAAAATATGGAGTTTAGCAACTCTCCCCACCCTCGAAAATGAACAGGACCACAACACCTGCACTCTTGAAACGAAGATACACTTCTATGCACAGAGCGGCAGAGTCTAGAGTGTACAGATGTAAAAAAATAAAAGGAACAGGCATTGGCACACCCAATAGCTCTCTCCTTTAAAAGGTGATTCCTGGGCTAATGGCTGTGTCATTGATTGCTTCTATTGGCCTTGTACAACAGACACAATCAGAAAATGGCTGCTAGGGTTACTGGAGTATCATGATGTCTGCACACACACGCATCACCATGCACCCTCAGCCAAATTGAAATAATTAAAATTTTTAAATCAATATAATTTCAAGATAGTCTATGATGTGTCAAGATTAAAGCTAATGCTTGGGCATCCATCTTGCAATGGTTTTCCTTTATGAGAAAAATGTAATCCCAAGTGGCCGCTGGAGCATCGCCATGCAATCACATATACCAACAGCTATAATAAAATGTTTTATCTTTATGAGAAAAAACATTTTAAGATGGCTGCTAGAGCATCATCATCCTTGTACCAGCTTTGGTGAGAATCTAGGAACAGTAAGATGTTCACTTGTATGGCCATTTTTAAGTGGTAAATTAGAAATAAAAAATGGATGCATATTCGCAGTAACAGAAAGATGCGGGTGGCCAGATTGCAGCATGCAGTTGATGGGGCTTTGCAGAAATGGTAATTAAAAAAGGAAAAATTGAATTCAGGAGAGGCAAGAGTAGGGAGCAAGTAAAAAGAAAAGTGAGCAGCTTGGATGAGTAGTAGAGACGCTACCGTTAGTTTGATTATATAATGAGCAGCCCAACAACGGCAACAAAGAAATTGAACTTGGTGTAGGGCACAGATTCAGGAACAGTACACCAAGCTGCACCAGTGATCTTGTAAAGTGAGATACCGAAAATGTTATCCTGAAACTGACACCTTTTTGACCAGTTACAACCAAAAAATTATTAATGAAAAATATTTAAATATGTGTTATACTTGCCCCTTTTTGCAGGTTCATCCCCAAATCTTTTACCTTTTGCCTCCTATTTTTCTGACACTGTTTTTGTTGGCGATACAATTCCGGGCACTTTACCCCTTCTGATCAGTGCTAAAGTGCATATGCTCTCTGTGTAAATTGTGTACATTGTGAATATGATTGGTTATCCATGATTGGCATATTTGTTTTATTGGTAAAGTTCCTAGTAAAGTGCATGGTGTATCCCAGGCCCTGTAAATCAAATGCTTCTACTGGACTTGAAGCACTGACTTTGCCACCGACACGAGTAGCACGGTAATGTATTTCAGACCTACCACTGTAGTGTCTGCACACATAGGGGTCCATTAGGATGACGGGCGGACTTTGGCTGCCCGTCATACTATCGTAAATCGGGACCGCCCGCCATAAGGGCGGGAGTCCCGGGGGTGCCATTAGGATGTGCCTGCCACAGTGGCGGGCACATCCTGTATTTTCAACATTGTTGCGGGCGGTGCTCTCTGCACCGCCCGCCACAATGCGGAAAATGCAATTTCACATTGTCATTTGCAAAGCGGCAGGCACCGCGCGGTGCCTGCCGCTTTGCAAATGACAATAAAGGGGGGGTACCACATGTACCCCCCATGTGCACCCCCCCACCTGTACTTCACTCTGGGGGCCTGCAGGGGGCCCCCAGAGTGAAGACCGCATGCCTTGAAAGGCATCTAACACTGCCCATTGTAATATGGCTGGCGGTGTCTAATAGACACCGCCACCATATTAAACATTTTCCGCCCCGGCCGCCAGGCGACCGGGGCGGAAAAGTGGCGGGCGGTGTTTTGGTCCACTGCGGTCCCCCCGCCATTGTAATATGGCGGGGGGTAATTCAGGGAAGGATGTCGGGCGGATTGCCCCCACCAGGCTGGCGGTAGCCACCGCCAGCCTGGCGGGGGAAATCCGCCCGACATCCTAATGGACCCCAAAGTTGTAAACTTCCATGTTAACCAGGCAAGTGCACCCACTAGCCAGGTCCAAACTTTCCCCTTTCTTACATGTAAGGCACCTCTCAGGATGGCCCAAGGTACGCCCATGGTCAGGGTACAGTGTATGTGAAAGGTAGCACATGTACTGTGTGTGTTACAGGTCCTGATAGTGAAAAATGAATTACACAGTATTTCACTATCAAAAAGGCTGTCTTTCCCATAGGTTATCATGGGAGCAGCCTTGTAACATCTTACCAGTCTAACTTGCCATCGGGACAATATAGAGAAATGGGGTATAGGCTCTCCGAATTCATAATTTATTAACACACCTTTTAGTGAAGGTGTTTTTTAAATTGTGTGTTTGAAAATGCCACTTTTAGAAAGTGGGCATTTTCTTGCTTTGCCATTCTGTGTGCCTCTGCCTGTTTGAGTGTTCACAGGCTGGTTTTGGAGTGAAAGGAGCTGGGGATGTACATTCACTCTAGACTGTCACAAGGGGGGGTTGAGGTGTGTCTTGTCTTGCCTGGGTGACTAGTCGCTAGGCAGAAAAGACCTGTTCTACATTTAGAGTGGTGGTAGGGTGTTTCCTCTGCACAATGCTGTCTCCACCCCTTGTGGTCATGCTGGAACAAGGAGGCCAGAACTGGTTTGGACTGAGCACAGAGAATCTGAACCAAAGAGAACAATAAGAAAATGGGGTATAAGTATTGGACCTAAAACCTCAGGACTTTACATTACTTCTGGAAATGAGCAGACTCTGCCAAAAAGAAGAGCCGAAGAGCTGTGTGAGGAATGCTGACTTTTCTAAATAAGGGGTAGATTGGCTTGCAGTTGCTGCTTCTGTCTGTGGTGGAGGGTTAAGGTCCCTGTCCCGAATATTGGCTGGGCACCCACCGCTGCTCGCAGAGCCGAGAGAGGAGAAGATCTGCCAGCAAAGGCACTGCTGGCACAAAGGAGTCCTCACCATTTCCTGGCAAATGGTGCTCTGCATGGAGTTCCCGGTGTTGCCCAGCAGCCGCCCAGTAGGTGCGGCATCATCAGCAGCTGGCCCAGCGCAGTAAGACTGCAACACTGAGAGGTGTCCCTAATGTGAGGCAGCGCAGGGCACCCCCCCCCGAGTGCTAGGTGCAGGAGCCTTGCCGCATTGCACCAGCCACATGGGACTGATGTACCGCTCCCAGCTGGATGGAATGCCTTCCTTTCTTGGATACCAGGGTAGAGCTCCCAGTGCTTGAATTTCATTTGGGGCATTGTTTCTTTAAGAGTTGGTCGCACTCACGGTGTGCAGCCGGCAGGCAAGCCGATTAACGGCCAAGATCGGCGAGCACAGAACGGGGTACTCAAGGGGAAAACTGGAACCACGGGGCTGGCAAACACTGCCGCTTTTCTACACTGCACATCCTGTTTAATAATTGAGATCAATTGTTACTTCTTGTTCTTCTTCCGAAACCAGTGTAACATCCGTTTTGCCGGATAAGCCTGGAATGTGCAGTAGAAGGAATTTGTGATATAAGGAACCTAAAAGCAATTTATGATCTAAGTGCTCTGCTTATGGCAATTGCCTGGTTGGCAAACTGAATGGGATTTATGTGATCATGGTTTAATGTGTTTATATACAATATAAGTGATATTTTATATACAACTATAAGGAGCCTCCTTTGTGGTGTGTGTAGTGTGTCACTGGTGTGTGTTGTACAAACACTTTACACATTACCTCTGAGATAAGCCTGACTGCTCTGCCAAGCTACAAAGGGGGTGAGCTGGGATTATCTTGTGTGTGTATCTCCCTTATCCTGACTAGAGTGGTGGGTTCCGCCTGGCTTAGGTGCATACCCTAGCCAAGCAGAAAGCCTATTTCTAACAACATGTAATACTCCAAAGGCCAATGAACCTCACAAATTGTATTTGTTATGCATTTTATTCGAGCTGTGGTGTTAAAACCCATTGTTTATTGTGACAACAAGCCATCTGGCAAACTAACTAACCCAACTTGCATACCCTCAGCTTGTTGTCTTTTCATAGCTGCCTCTTATTACAAATGCATAAATGTTATGTACCTTATTATTGTACTGCTTCTCTCTGTATAAGAGCAATCATTCTGTATATTTTAAATCACAAATGACTATAGCTTTGAAAGTTCAAAGAGTTATATCAATACCATCCACAAATGTTTATATCATGCTACATAATTTCTGTTCTCCTGCAGCTGTTGAGCAAGTATTTCTCCTATTTGTTAGAAATGGGATTTCTGGTTGGCTGATGCTTGCGCCAAAGCCAGGCAGAAACAACCACTCTAGTCAGGGTAAGGGGGAAATGCACACTGTTGATAACCCCTGCTCACCCTCTTGGTAGCTTGGCACGAGCAGACAGGCTTATCCCCAAGGCAATGTGTAAAGTATTTGCACTAACACGCACAGAAATACAGTGAAACACCACAAACGGACACTACACCAGTTATTATAAAAATAAATATCTTTATATAGCTTAGGCAAATCACAAACGCCCCAAAAATGCACATACATAAAGTACTTCCTTCTTTTAGAATGTCTCTTGGAAAAATGTTCACTTTGGTTTCCTTTGATAAAACAAACTGGTAGGTTACTGTTGTCAAAAGCTAAATCATGTAAAGTAGCAACAGCGCTGGTCTCTTTAGCCCCTACGCAGCTCTGTTATCCTTTGCACAGTTCTGTCAGCAGAAACACACATTGTATGCCCAAAGTTCACCTCAGTATGGCTCCTTCGTGCTCGTGGGGAAAGTTACTGGGAAAACCAACTGCGGGCTTAGATGGTGATGTCTGCAATATGAGGCAATTATCTCCCAAATGCGGGCCCCTTTTCACTTTTGGATCGGTGGGAGATAATTGCACAGTCAGGTGCGGTTCTGACTTTGTCCTCCGTGATTGAGGGAAATATGCCCCCGCTGTCCTCCATAGCAAAAATGCTACACTCTTGGCCCAGTATGTAATCCTGCAAGATCGGGTGCACTTTGCTCTCGCACAGTCCCAGGCAGCACCGCCCATTCCCCTACCCGCTCCTGGCCTTGCACAGACAGCACCGCATCTGGGAGCGTGTTTACCTGGGGCGGCTCTCACAGTGGCGTTGATCTTCAGAGATCCTCAGCTGGAGCCCTTCTCCACTGGTAGTGAAGCGCAGGTCAGGACAGGGCTTCAGGCGGCCTTCCAGCTCCTCGCAGCGATGACGTCAATGCAGGCGTCCTCGTTACTAAGCAATTCTGCGGTTTTACCGACCAGCACACCGAGTGATATTCAACACGGGCAGGCAGTGCAAAGATCCCGGGACCATAGTCAGTGCACAGCCACACGCACTGGGCTTTCACAAGTGAAAATCGTATGCAACTTTTGTGTCCCTGAGTTGCAAACAGGAGCCCAGCTCTCCTCAGGCCCTTGGATACTTTGTTCTTCTTTCAGGACACAGCACACAGCAAAGTCCTTGTTGCAAGATGGGGACATAGCACACAGCAAAGTCCCTTGTCCTCCCTCTTCTGTAGAACAGCAACTGCAGGTCAGCCGCAGAGCACAGAGAAAGGGCAGTCTTCCTCCTCAGTCTCTTTCCCTGATCTTCTTCAGCAGGGATTCCTCTTGACTCCAGAAGTTGTCTAATTTGCAGGGGTTTCAGGTCTTACGCGTATACCCCAGCTAGTCTTTGTTCTTCATGTGTGACAGGGCCTAGGATCCAGTCCCAACCATTTCTTAGTGCCCTCTGCCAGGGCATATCTTCTTCCTTTGTGAGGGGAGGCCAGGGCATCAGACACACCGCAGGAGGTGGAGCCAGCATTGTGGAAGGCAGGCACAGTCCTATTCAGGCTCAGGTGCAACTCCTCCCACCACTCTAAATGTAGATAGGTCTGTTCAGCCTAGGGCTGATCCCCCCCCCACCCCACCCCCCCCCCCAGTTTCCTGCAGCCACCCCCAGCCCCTGTTACTCTCAAACCAGACAGCCCATACACAAACAGTCAGAGGCACATAGAAAGGTTGAACAGAAAAATAGCCACTTTCTAAAAAGTGCTATTTTCACACATGGAATTTAAAAACCATCTTTCCTAAAATATACGTTATTAAATTCTGAGTTCAGGGATACCAGACTTCAACTTCCCATCTTGCTCCTATGGAGAGCTATGCAGGTACACATGGGACACAGCATTCTCCATTCTATCCTATGGGCAAGATGGCCGTTCAATAGTGAAAAACGAAATTGGCAGTATTTCACGATCAGGACATGTCACCCACAATCGTACATGTCCTACCTTCCACATACACTGCACCCTGCCCAGGGGGGTACCTGGGCCTACCATAGGGGTGTCCAATGTGTAAAAAAAAGGGAAGGGTCAGGCTGGTTAGTGGGTACACTGGCCAGGACAACATGGCAGTTCACAGACTGTGCACAGGCACTGCGGTGGCAGGCCTGAGACACCATTTTAGGGGTGCTCATGTGGGTGGCACCATCAGTGCTGCAGGCCCACTAGTAGCATTTGAATTACCAGCCCTGGCACACTCAGTGCCCTTTACTAGGGGCTTTACAGGTAAAACAAATAGGCCAATCATGGATAACCAATCACAGTAATAATTTACAGGGAGAGCATATGCACTTTAGCGCTGATCAGCAGTGGTAAAGTGCTCAGAGTCCAATTGCCAACAACCATTGGTCAGGAAAAACAAGGGAGGTAGAAGCAAAAAGTTTGGGGATAACTCAGCAAAAAGGGCCATTTCCCACACTATTAATGTATGTTGTAAAGTGCTCTGTCACTTTTTGAGTCTAGCAGCACCAAATCAAGAACTCTAAAATAAAACAATATAAAAACTTAATCCACAAAGTTTTTCTGTGAGAGAGTGTCCCACATACATGATTAAGGTTTGACTGATTCTGAAATTTAGATGAGTATTGGAAAGAAATTGTAAATTCAGTTCTCAAAAAAGACAGGATTTTGCAAGTTCAGTCTATATTCCTTCATTTTTTATCAATAACTGCTGGGAAATTCTCTTGGGATTCCTGTGCCCTTATTACAAATAGGTTGCACTTTGCCTGTCTGCACAATGGCACACCTTTAAATAGGTGCACTGTTCACAAACCGGGAATGTGCGCCCTATTACAGAGAATGTGCTGCCCTCGGGACAACCTCAAACTCGTGCTGCCCTGCAGGCTGTGCATTCAAGTGAAATACGAAGCAGTTTGTTCCATGTTTTCACAATGCAGGTAGCAACCTGCTTCCACTTTGAGAAGGGATTATAGTACCATATGGGGGTGGGTGCAGTGAGTGACTGCACCTGCCTGCAGAGGAATGTCTGAGAAGTCCCCTTAGTCCCCTCCAAGGGGTTGCCATCAGGGAGCATACTGACAATGTGGCAACTTGTTGTGGCACTCTTTTAGTGCACCTGCTGGCAGCTTCTTTGCCTTTGCACCTGCGTCCATAATACGGCATGGGTGCAGAGGCAAAGAGATGACCTCATCTGTATGGTGCCACACACTCATGCAACTGAGGGAATGGCCTCTTATGATAGCACTGGTGCTGCATGTGTGCCACCACTATCAGAATTCTAGAACAACCCGCACAAACGTCTGCGGCCCCTTCTGTAATACCAACGTGCCTTTGGGGTGCACAAAGCAGGCCACATGACTACTGCTCCATCGGGACACTTTCTGTAATACAGCCACAGGAGTACTTGCAGAAAAATATAGCAGTTGTATTTTAACAGTAGTGGGTATAAAGTTCCATTGTAAAGTCGAAGGCTCTTTTTACCATTGTAAATGTAGCAGGTGTACATTTTCTTCTGTGTAAATGTTTCACAATAGTGCAATTGGACATTAAAACATTTGTAATTGCTTTCTCTTAAGGGAAAATTATTTTCCACTAAATTCCAGTCGCACATAACACCAATTTTGAAGATGTTACTTCTCAATTCACATCCTCCATGCAGATCTACTCCTGCCCTTGACAGACACATATCCCTAATGGTATCCAAGACAAGAGTGTGCCTTACAAGATTTTGTTAGTACTCTAGTTTTGAAGTTATCCCCAGCTCGAAACAACGATAGTCTAATTGAACTTTTTATAGTGTTTAATTTTATTTCTCGAGAGGGGAAATTATTTTCATACTAAGAAAGACCCTTTACCAACTTAACACCAACTTTGAGATGTTACATTCCCACTACAATGCTAACTGCAGATTTACTTCTGTCCTTGCCCGAGGTAAATCTCCAATAATATGCAGGATAGGAAAGTGCCTCCCTACTTTTTGGGAATTACCTACTTTTTGAAGATATCTCCGGTTTGGAACACCTACATCTTCCACATATACAGATTTGCTGTCGTGGACCATTATACCAGGCTGGTGTAGTATTAACTATGGGTAAATCGACTTGTGATTGTAAATGCATGTTTTTCTTCACATGAGTGAATTTCAATATGTCATTTGCTGAACTCCAATGTATGTGCACAAATGGCTTTCTGAATTCTTCTATGTCCATGAGCAAGCTTGGGATGTGTAAACTAGCATAATCTCAAAATATCAGAATGTTTCTTCAGAGCACGCCACCTTTGCTAAATGTTACTACTCTTGAAAAGGGTACTATCTGGCCACCACTTGTCTACAACCACGCATCACCACTCAACATCCCTTTCAATTCTGACTGAAGTCATGCCCCTCAGGATTGGTCTTCCCGGGTTGGAGAATGGATGGCATGTGGCTTTATTTTTGGTATTCTCCAGATTCCACCCAATGCTAAGGGCATCCCTAAGTGAGAGTTGGTAAACCTCTGACGTCGTTCCCCTACAGCCTGATTTTATGCCATTCTTGGTCGGGTCATCCAACTGCACTGAACTCCTTCCGAGAGCCTAACCTTTATGTAGGGCTAAGTTGGACGAATAGTCAACTTGGCACACAAACCAAGCCTGCCTTACTCCTGGAAATCCATGTGTAAGATCGGCCGAAGACCAGAGTAAGATATAAATAATCCAAAAATAAGGTTTGCGAATCAGGTCCTAAGCCGGGATCATCTGGAACGGTCAAGGGAAGAGGTTCTCCTCGGATGAATAGATACTGCCCTTCCAAACAGTTCTCATGGGAATCGATTCCATCCATACCTTGCCCCGCTCTTATGGCAGGCGGCAGGGCAGCTCCTGTGATGAGAATCAGCTCCCACCATCGCACTGCCATGACCGCTCAGTGAAAAACTCTGCCCCCCGGGGGCAACCACATGAGCAGCAGACAGGAAGTTAAACCATTTGTTACAAAGCCTTTGTAGTGTCACTGCATGCTGGTGTGGACATCTGGTATTTTGCTGAGTAGGGAGAGAAGGAGAATGATTAAGCGGCTGGATATTCAGATCATCTGACCTGCTAAACACTGACAAATGCCAGAGGGTTCACAGCACAGCAATAAAGCAAGGTTATGTAATCCTGTATGAAGTGTTTATGCTAACTTGCAAAACGCATTAGCTTTTTAGGCAGCCTATGGGCTCCGTTACCAAAGAGCTAATGTGCCATGTGAAATCTAGAAGTAACAGTGAATGGGGGGAGGTTTGAAAAGCTTCCCAACATCAGGCGCGTTAGGATCCACTGAACACCGCTGCAGACAAGTGTTGATGCAGGTAACTCGGGGTGTAAGGTGGCAGGCACGTGCAAAGCCCTGTCTCAGCAGACTGGGGCCTGCTGCCTCACCTTCACCTCTGAAATGGGCCCTTTCGAGTCGAATGTGTCCCACCAGACCTACTAGAAATATTCGTTTTCTGAAAATTAGAAACCGTTACTTGGACGGGAATGTTACTTGTGAGTGAATTTTTGGAATTTAAATGCTCAAGGAACATCACTATCTTAAGACAAACTATTTAAAATACAGATATTTATCCATTTATTAATGTATTAATTTGCTGTCATTTGAGAGTGTTTTTCTCAAACAATTGTTCATAAACGCTAATGATACCGCCATGGAGTCTTGTGGTGGTCTTAAGGTGGTGAGGTTTAGCCCTCCCAAATGAATAATGTACTTTCTCACAAAGAGGTGTTTAATGGAGACTCATAGAACATAGTGGGAGCCTGGAAGTGGGACTTACACATGTTGGTGCTAGATGGGTTTTGTACTGTGACATTTTGCATCAGACTCTCTTAGTGACTGGTGGGCGGTTCGTCAGGCTGACAGTTTATTGAAGACTGTGATCTCCACCCCCTGGTGACCGACCGACCACCAAAAGTAAAGATCCCTTCTTACCGATGCTCTCTATGCCTTCAGCACTGTTGACAGAGCAGAAAGTTGAGTGCCTGCCATGTTCTTTGCCTGACTAAGCATATTATTTTGTTTTCCTAAAACAAACTGCCAAACCTGGAGTTTGTTTCAGAATAAAAAAAAAGTCACTTACCCTGGTGCACAGTAAATGTTGTTCCTGTGCATCAAGGTCATTGTTTCTTTCATCTGCCAGGTGTCACATGGGCCTCACCCGGGAAATTCTGTGATTAAGGTGAAATTAACACCGCTCTGATCCTATCCTGGGACTAATGGACTGTTTGGTAATAGGTTTCTGGAAGTGCACCCAGCAAAAACCCAGTAGTTACCCATGTGTAAAAGGGGTGGGGAACAACTAGGTTGGCAGAAGGAGCATGCCTAATTTTTTTGCAAATGTCCCACATATGTCAACCTTTAGGTGACCCTTTACAGGCAGTATTCAGGGATTGATGGTAAATCTGCCCATTACTGTGTCAAAATTCATCCCACGCCAATGCAGCAACAATAAAATCCATCAGGATATCAGTGCCATCTCTACTATGAAAGTTCTGCCACTGACCATGTACATCCAACTTTAGCGCAAATTGTCACTGCCCACACATCTATCCTCCTCCCCAACATGCAGGATGGAGTTCACCAACATAGCTTGGGCATTATAGTCCTCCTTAATGGAAGGTGCACTACCCTTGTAATAGCGTCTGTTAATGAACCCCGCGGTAATGTCGCAGTTTAGTGTGGTGAGGACAGGGCTCTCTTAAAAGTAAGCGGTATAAGCCCCACATCAACAACTTTAATTTCAAATTTCCTACTCGAGGAACAATATCCTGTGACTGGGTGTGCAGTAGGAGGGTTTGTGGTGTGGCAGTTGGTAGGGTTTGTGGTGTGCCAGTTGGTAGGGTTTGTGGTGTGCACTTCCTATTTTATGGTGTGCACTTCCTGTAAGACAAGCTATGTCGGTAAAGTCAGGGGGGGGCCAAATAAGCACTTTATACCGTTTTAAGAAATAGTAGAACGGAACTGAAGTGTGCGATACAAAAATCCAAATACATTTTGCATTACATAAAATAGTTCGTTTAGAAGAGTTTGAACAATGGGCATAATTTCCTCACTGTGCAGACTTTAAGAGAAGATAACTGCAGCTGATGCTTGAAAGTATGTGTTCTAGGAAAGATTACTCAAATCTGGGTCAGAGATGCAGTTCTTGGCAGATACACTCTTCAGCTGTGTTTGGCAGAGAACTGTACATGGAGCCTATTCCACACTTATTTTCAGAGAGTCCTGCTAAATAGGAGAGCTTCTCAGTTGACTATAAATGTAGGGCATTTGTTGTGTTTATCAAATCGTACGTATTATGGTAAATTATACATTTCTAACTTTAAGAAAGTAAGCTGAAAATTAGACTGAGATACCAAACCATACATATATTTCAGAAGTGGGGAGAACCTCCTTGCTTCGTCTAAGCTCTAATCCTAATTCTACTTCCTCATTGTCTGTAAACCCAGTGTAATTCGTAAAAAGTTTACTAGTATGTTTTTACCTCTTTATGGTATTCATCTGTTGACTCTTTGTACAGCACAGCGAAAAACTCGGTGGCAAACTAATGGGAGATGTTTTAGTAGGAGAAAATGCCCCACATCTTTACTCCTGACAGCATGCATTTGCCAATGTGTCGGCATGTCTTGTAATTGTCACTGAAGGAACAGTGGACACGATTCACACATGTAAACTGAGACAAAAGTCTGACTTTACTACTCGTAGATGCCCTTTGTGAGTACAGAAAGTCGTAATATTAGACTTTCGTCTCAGTTTACCTTTGTCAATCAGGTCCAGTATTTATTGGTGCATTCTGATCCACCAGAGTGCATCTGTAGTTTATGACCAAAGGCCTATACGGTATGACCTTATTGGGCTGCGTTCTCGCATCACACAGTGAGTTAACAATGATATCCTTTAGAACTCATGAATGTGAGACAAGCCTTAAAACACATTTGAATACGGTGACGCCAAAATACATATTGCACAAACAAAAGTTGAAACAAATGTACATTGCAATTCTGATCGTATGTTGCAAATGTAATTTACTGTACATAATGTTAAAAGAAGGCTAGTTCTCTATTTTATCATTCCTTATTATTAGGTTTGAGTCAAGGTGTAATCCAGCAAGAAAGACACAGCAGGGATACTAAATATGTGGGAAAAACCAAACCAACTTTTAATGGTAACACATTGGCGAAATTACTGCACATCTTGAGTCATAGCAAACAATGTCTAACCTCACAACGCACACTTGGAAGCTAGGCTTGACTCACAGGCTGTCCACACCACACGATGCAAGTTACTCCTTGTAAAACTCTTTCATCGCAAGGATTCCATGACATAAAATATTGGTGTGTCATGATTGAGCAGTATTTTCTATTTTGGGATTGTAGTTCCTTGCAAAGGGAATATTCAGAAAAAGTACAAATACATGACAAGCAAGATAAAAAACAAGCATTTGCAGTCAAATGCTCTACCACTGAAAAAACAAGCATTTGCAATGCAATAGGTCTCACATTTACGCAAGTTTAAGCTGTTGGCATTGAAAATGGCAATGCCTTTAATTTATGTTTTTAAAACCAAAACATAAATTAAAGGCATTTTCATTAATAATGCCAATAGCTCAAACTCACGTAAATCTAAGACCTGTTGCATTGCAAATGCTTGTTAATAATATGTGCATCTGTTTCTGAGAACAAACCCTATGCATAATCGGGTTTAGGCCCAGATTTGTGACTGGGTGTGAATGTTTCACAATGTTCACTATTCCGTCCACCATCTTTTTTTGCCACAGTTTTAGCCCTCGGTGCGATGGGTATGCCCAGACCTGTGTCCCGTGCTCACTACGCCACCAGATTCAAGCTAGCCTTGTTGATGAGGGATGATACCCCGAAACTGGTCCCAGGATGCTTGTTTTCCAGTCCAGAGAGGACCTGGCATGGTAGAGTGAGCGGGGCTGTTCCCATTGGGAGCAGGGTCAAGACTGATTTGAAGTCCAAACTGGAATGGTGTGGCAAGCAAAAAAAATGGATTTAGGCCCAGATATGTAAATGGGGGTTAATGTTTGATAATGTTGAGCATTCCGACCATCTTTTTTTTTTCCTAGGGAGACACCCTCCATATACAAAGTGCCTCACACTTATTTTTCGAAATAGATCTCGAGCCGCTACAACAAGTCAGTCTGGCAGCTCCTTTACAAATCCAGCTTAATCATGCCTACACAAAACCTTACTAATATGTCTAATACAGATTGTGTATGGCACTGCCCATATAACATAACGTGTATTTGTAAAGCGCATGTTCACCCGCAGGCATCTTGGCACTGAATAACAAATGTTTAGCGTTACCCAACTCAATGGTACTCATTTGATTTGACCTCAGATGGATGAAAACTGAGTGTACCTGCCTTGATTTGTACCTGTGACCATGAGATCGGACACAGGCCCCTGCAGTGGACGCATTTGTCCACTGAGCCACCAGACCCAGACACGTATTGCCATTAACACTCTACCTGGCCCGGCAGTGTGTCCTGAAACTACAGAGACTCTGCCAGTCTCATATCCAATGAAGCTGCCCATAAACTACCCCCTGGCACCGCAACATGACCCGTTGGTGGGACTGATGTGGGTAAGTAGTGCTTGCGTGGAGATCCGAGGCAACGTGGCAGATCTGTAATTAGCTCAACTTTGGGGCAATATTCTAACATATTCTACAAAAGCAACTGGTGCTTGTGCATGCACTGCTGCACCATTTTTCTCTACTGCTCCATATCTCCCTTCCCCCATTGCTGGACTCAACAATCTGTGAGTCTATCGGAGGTGTTATTTAATTTAATGCCTTCTCCGTAAGAGCTCATAAGTGGCAACTCCTGCATAGAGCGCCTGGAGCAAGTCTTGACTTCTTGGCAGCTCAGCATGCATTCTGCGCTTTGTATGTTCAGTAAAACCCGCCAAGGGCGTAAAGCACCTGGAGGAACTGGACCTCTCTGCTTGACCACAAGGCCCTGTTGTATTATTTAAAGATCAGTGTAAGATTGTGAACGTAGTCTTAAGCGTCAAAGATAAAAGATAAATATTGAATCTTCTTGTAACCAATGACTTTTATGGGATTTGTATGGTCCATTGTAATTGCCTTATTGTTGTGTCATATAGATGGCCCTTTCTCCTTTCACTGTAGTTTTATGGCGTTATTGTATATGTTTATCTTTCTGCAGGGATAAAGAGGTTGGGCAGTTTACTAGGGAGCCTGCCTGGGCTCTAGCAAAGACGCTGGGGAAGGGGTATGCAGTTTGAAGAGGGGATGTGTCAGCATGGGCGCCAAAAGTCCTCATTATGAGAGACTCATTCCAACCGTCCTGGCTTTAATCCAATAGCCTTTTGCAGCCTTGGACTTGCAGTATCTGGTTTCCTATCACAGGTTTATAGATGCACACAGCAGGTCCCAGACTAGGCAATGTTAGGGGCACTTGGCACCATAGGCTGGGGCTTAAAAGATGCCTGTACTGGTTCAGATCAGACGTACTGAAAAGGTTGTAATGAGGGACGTTTTCGAATCTGCATGAATGATAGGAGCCCTGCACTCAGACAAGCATCCAAGATTTATCCACGAAAAACACAGGGCACTGTAATTGCCAGTGATGACGTGTCACACACAAGAAATGAAAATGACACCCATAGGCAAACTCAAATGTGGAAATGTCACACACGTGCAGACTGAAATCTTGGCATCTCTGACCCACTCTTAAACCTATGACACATAAGACGTGTGACTGGTCTTTTAAAAGGGCTGCATCCATCCTTCTGGCGCGTTCTACGTCATGACATACTCCTGCCCGACCACTCAACTCCACCTGTGCAAGAGACGACGGCAAGGGTATTTATGGAAGGCCTCAAATCTGAACATTATTCTTACTGCACAACTCATGCGCACAACTCTTTATATTGTACAGGTTTATTATATTTTTTTAACCAGAAACGCCGCTATTTCACATTTCTTTAATAGATAGGCACAGGCATTCAGTAGGACACCAAGTGCGCTGCCAGAGTTCCCCACACGAAAGCTGAACGCCTTCTGCGAGTGAAGTAAACAGATCATCTCGACCGCCCGTACGTACTGCAAATTAACACTGCTGACGCACACGAGAACGAGAGACATCATCGAGCCTCGGTGCTGGCCGCCCCCCAAACAGTCGGCTCCAGCCCAGACCCGCCCATAAACCAGGGATACTCTCAACAGCCCTCCATTTTCTTGCAAAAAAAGTCCTTCCATACAGAACTACGGTATTTGAGAGGTGCTCCATTACTCTGCAACCTTCGTATGATTGAGATCTAAGCTTCATTACATTGCTACTACTCATGAGTGACATCCACCTGTCCTTCCCAGTTTCGGCTCCATCCAGTCCGTGTCCTGAGGAGAACCCTCACTAACGTTGCGGTTCGAAAAGCGTTGACCCTGAGCCTCCGAAAAAGAATAAGGGTGCCACTAGGGCTGCTTAAATTCATATAGTGTGATCCCTAGATGTGTAACCCTCTAATTTGTTTTCCCATCCTTGGCTTAGTTAGACAGGCAGGCAGCTCTCTTTAACTGGAGGTCGGCTTGTCTTTTTGTACCTGATAGAAAGGACTGGTTCCTAATGTGAATGTATTGTTAGGTATATGATTTAGTACTTTTGGTGTTGCCTGTATCAATTGATAGTATTTATTTTGAGCACTTGTATAGCACTTGTACATTATTGCACATTTCAATTGTTCATATGTATCTCTCACTGTTTGCTGACTGTTTATTTGATGACATGTTTTAAACAGCTGAATGTTTTTCTAAAAATATAAAAAAACTAAAATAAAATAGATGACCCTCCAGAATTAATTCGCTGTTTGGGTTCAAGAATGGAAAAATAAAAACAAATCTGTCTGGCCTCTTTGTTTGTTTAGCATATTCGAGTGGTCTAAGCCAGTTCAGATACAGGACCCAAACCTTTGTACTTACAGAGTTCCCCACACAGCAGCAACATTGCCCTTAGTAACACACAAGCACTCGGTTACACTAGACAGGGACTCACAGGCACACACAGAATGCCTTCTAGGAGTGAACCAGGCTGGACGGGTCCCCCATAGGGCTCATTCCTCATTTCCCTTACAGCGGTCACCTTTCCATAAATGCTGCTGTCTTCGGTTTTCCAATGAGAGCGTACCTGTTCTAGAAGGCCTCGGAGGCAGGTTGTACTCCGGTTCCCCTCAGCTGGGAGGCAGCCCTCGGGGTCAGAGATCCTGATCGCCCTAATTAGACAGGCAAGGCATGATGGTCGTAGAAATCTTTAAGCCAAGACTGAGTGAGCATGCTGTGAGACGTCACAGGTGTTCGACACGGATGCGCTGCACCCACCACTGCACGTGTTGGCATTTAAAAGGGAAACTGACATTCAACAGAGGAAAGTGACAGTCAGCAGGGGAAACTGGCACTCAGCCAAGCAAGAGCGACATATAATCAGAGACGGACATCCAATTGGGGAGGCTGGCATCCACCCAGAGAGACTGGCTACTAACTAGGGAGACAGACAAGTGACTATGAACACCGAGAACGGAAAGAAAATGGTGCTGACAGTCTAAAAAAACATACTGTGCAACACTCGAAGTAAAGGGGCCAGTAGCCATGGAAGGACACAAATGACGACAGGGCCACCATAAGGAGGGACTAGCAAGTTTAAAACCAATCGGAAGGCAGCATTATGAAACGACAAAGACACATGCCAATGAAAAAGATGGGCAGAGAGTGGGCAGAACTTCCACAAATCTTCCACTCCGTACTGAATACTGCATGCCTCGCAAAGTGAGCAACGCATGTGCGCTGCCACTATAGGCTCAACCTAACCATCCCCTGAACCAGTTTTACTGCTGTGGCACGAGGAGAGCATCATCCTTCTTCCTCTCTTCAGCTGGTGGGAGAAGGAGCATTGCCCTAAACACCTGGCTAGTAGTCGCAGCACTGCTAACCACAACACCTCTTTAAAACTGTCACATGGAAAGAGTCACTGCAGAACGTTTCAAAGACTTCATCAGGAGATTCCCCTCACATCGGAGCTTAAGTAATTAGACATAATTAGTTATAAAGTCTCAGCAGGCCCAATAAGGAAACCTCACCAGCTGGTATGTCCTAACCACTTGTTCTCCTACCCACATACTTCCGGGGAAGAAGAGGGAGAACCAATAAAGTTGCATCTCAGTGTTTTCACACCAAATTCACTTACAAATAAAAGCACATGAGGCTTGCCACTTAACGAAATTACTGGCCTGTATGCTTACTGGTCTGACCTGTATGTTTACTGGGGATCCATAGTGAACTGCCTGAGATGGTTTATCTCGCTACCCTCGTCTCCGTCTCCTTATACTTCGTTGGACCTTGCATCCTAAGGCTCAATGAATAATGCCATCTGCCAGGCCCAGTTCTATGCATGCCCAGGGCACTTTGGTATTACGGAAGGGGCTGCAGATGCTCGTACAGCCCCTTCTGTAATATCAATAGCGCTGGTGCACTTAATCCCTTGCATGCTGAGTACGGTCCCTGGCCGTCCGACGTCACAGTTAGCATGTGCGGAGGACGGCCCGGGGCCACCCGAATCCCACCCACTATTCAAATTGGTAATAACAAATAGGTTCCCCCTGAGCACTTCAAGAATCAATAATTCAAATACATATATTCATTTAACACAGTAAAAATATCAGTGAAAGTGCAATGCAGTCCAAATGTTTTCCATGCAAAGTCCAAGTAGTATAATTCCGTTTGTAGAACACCAAACTCAAATATCCAGCAAGGTAAGTACGTCCAGAAAGATTTTAATTGTTGTCATCCCAAAGAACTTCTTTGCAGCCAACACTTGTTTCGTCATGCCGAATTTACATGCATCATTGACTTCATCAGGGCTCAAACACTAATCCATACGTAATAAGTACTGATGTACCCTAAAAACCTTTTTGGGGCCTGTGGGATAGATTGGTAACCTATCCTTCTCTCTTAGGAGCACTCACTTATTACATTTCGCCAATACTTGCCTTTACAATTAGTTGTGCGTCCAAGTGTTACCATTATCAATAGTTGCACTATTCAAATCGCCCACACAGCGTGAAAATCTGCCCCACATGCAAGGGGTTAAAGCACCACTGCTATCTGCTGGGGGCGTTCACTCATTTGCATGGGGGCGTGCCCCGTGCAAATGAGGTAAATCCCTTTTCCTCTGCACCCGCACTACATTACAGACGCAGGAGCAGAGGCAAAGAAGTTGAGAGCAACACTCTGGCGGGTGGAACTGGGGGTCTCATGGACCCCCCAGACACCCACTTGCAGGCGGGTGCAGTTACCGACTATACCCGCCTGCAAGGGGATATCTAATCCCCTTTAAAATTGTATGCGGGTTGCTGCCTCCACAGTGATAGCACGGAGCAGCTCCACAACAGCTGCTTCATTTTTCACTGGAGTGCGCTGCCACAAGGGCAGCATGAGTTTGCAGCTGCCCTAGGGCCAGCTGATTCACCCTCCTAGGGCGTATTATCAGTGTTTGCTTTTGGCACAACTTTAAAAAAGTTGTCCCATTACAAAGAATGAAAAAGTGCAATGTACCTAATATGGGACCAGGTAGAGCCAGTGACAGAGAACAGTAATTCCTCAAGCAATGCGTACAACTGCCAAAAGAACCATGCAATGTTAGGGACCACAATATAAAATATTTTCAAACCTTACAATGTGGACATTGAACCATCGATGACAGTTTATTTTTCAAGGGACTTACTTTTATACCTAGTAAGGTAGATGATACATTTGAACTGTTTCAGGACCTTAATGAGTGTTCTTCGGAAGATTAATCTCAAAAACATGTTTTGGGTCAGAAAAAGAGAAGCAGTGTCTGGACAACAATAAATCCGGACTTAGACCCCTGTCAAAGTTTATACCTAACCTTGACAACATAGTTCTTGAAGTAGCTAATTTTTTAAAAAGCTGTGACAAATAACATTCAAACTGTAGAAGTATATACAAAAACCTAGTAAAATAAAAACTTGATTAAGCTGAAATTAAAGTTCTTGAGCATTTGCAGAGCAACAATTAGGATACAATCAAGTCATTTGACAATGAGACTTTGTTCGCCCGCCATAGCCTCGGGAAATGGGACCGCCCGCAATGCATGCGGTGGTCCCGCACATACAATTAGGATGCGCCAGCCACACTGGTGGGCGTATTCCGCATTTTTTACATAGCGGCGGGCGGTGCTTTCAGCACCGCCCGTCGCAATGCCAAAAATGCAAGATGTGCATTTGAATGAACAACGTGACGCCACGCGGGCGGTGGCAATCCGCCTGACATACTAATGGGCCCCTAAATCTCTACGTGTGAAAGGATTTGGTAGATAAAGAAATCAAGAGATACCATTTAAAGGGTAGGACAAATGATTGAAACAAAGGAAATTGGTGATTGAGGGGCCAAAAGCTCTTTCTTACAGTTTTGAATCTCAACACTAAGGGATTACGATGTTGGTCGGAGTTGCCTCCGACCGACACCGTCGCAGTCTCAGGACCGACAGACATCTGGTTGGCGGTCCTGACTCCACAATTACAATGCAAATGCACATGGTGTGGTTGCATTCTCCCATTTCTTTATTGGAGTTTGTGCTGCGGCCGTAAACCGACCGTAGCACAATCTCTCATAGAGAAATGAAAGATTGTGTTAATCCCTACAGTGCGTGGCGGGCACCTCAATGTGCCTGCCACACGGTGCGGAACTAATAGGGGGCACCAAAGGTGTCCCCTCTGCCCCCAACCGGAAGCCACAAGGAGAAGGAGGCCCTGCTAGGGGCCCCCAAACTATCTTTCTGACAGGCTTTCCATGTCAGAAACCCCGGGATGGAAAGCCTATTGGAAACCAAGCATCATTTTGTTGTTTGTTTTGGTTATGATGGATTATTGGCTATGTTGGTTTATATACTATTGCTATCTTATGTTGATTTGTATAGCTCACTAAGCACCCAAGATGGTATCCAGGTCTTTGGGCAAAGCATGTAGGTGTGTGGTCCCAGGGTGCTCATATGAAGATCCAGGTCTTCAGCTTCTTGCGGAACTCAATAAGTGAGGAGGAGGCTCTGTTGTGTTGAGGGAGGTTGTTCCATGTCTTGGATGCAATGTTGGAGTATGAGCAAACTCCAGTTACGCTTTTGCAGATGTGGGGTGTGTGTGTGTTTGAGTGAGACAGAGCATAGGTGTCTGGTGGATTGGTGAAAGTGTATGCAGCTGTTCAGGTATTCTGGGCCTGTGTTTGTCGGGCTTTGTATGTGTGCGTGAAAAGTTTGAATTGGCTGTTCATATGAATGGGGATCTAGTGAAGCTTGCGGAGTTGTGGTGTGTTGTGGATGTGGTGTGGGAGGTAGGTTATGTATCTTGCAGCTGTGTTCTGGATGGTCTGGAGTCTGTGTAGGAGTTGTTTGGATATTCCTGCATAGAGAGTGTTGCCGTAGTCCAGCCTGCTGGTGATGAGTGCTTGTGTGACAGTCCATCTGGTTGTCTGCCGCAACAATTTGAAGATTTTCACAGCATGTGTACGATGTGGAAGCAGGAGGTGCACACTGTGGTGACTCGAGCAGCCATGCTGAGCTTGTCATTTAATATGATCCTTAGATTTCCTGCGTGGTCTGTGAGTGTGGGTGTTGGACCTAGCTCTGACAGCAACAGGTCGAATCCCATAGGGGAGGTCTTGCTGCCAAAGACCAGTACTTCCCTCTTGCTGAAGTTGAGCTTCAGTCAGTTGGTTAACATCCAGTCTGCTACCATGGCTGCGAAGTTGGTTCTGGTGATGTTTTGTCTTGTCCAACAGGGAAAGGCTGAGTTGAGTTTCATCAGCATAGGAGATGACAGTGATGTCTTGTGCCCGAATGATGTTTGTGAGTGGTGTCATGTATATATTGAAAAGAGTGGGGCTGAGAGACAATCCCAGTGGGACAGCCCATATCAGTTTTTTGGTCTCTAATGTGAAGAGTGACAATCTGACCCTTTGGATTCTTCCCATGAGTAAGGAACAGATCAATTGAAGAGTGGATCCTTGTATGACAATCCAGTGGAGCCAATAAAAAGTGATTTAGAGTAGGTGGGGTTTTCCTGGTGCTATATGTAATAAATCAACCAGCCCCACCCATAATGTCGTACACAGTATTATTCCTCTTTCTGAAATGTACTCTCCAAACATGTTATCTGAAACCTAGTCATATCTGTGCCAACACAATGAGTCAGCACAAGGTTAGCCAAATACTGAATACAAACATTATGTGAGAGGACAGATGCTGCTGCTAAATTTCTATCAGTGAAAAGCAAAAATAAAAAATAAAAAGCATGGTAGCATTCAGCAAAAAGTGACTGTCAAAGCTTTCATTCTGAAGATTAGCGAGCTAGCAGTTTTGGTAAAGATTGCAGCTTAGAAACTTTTTATTTCAAAGACAGAATCGGAGCACCAGTGCTACTGGAGCAAAAATACATGCTGGATTCAGTAATAAACAACACATTACACTTCGAGGTATTATTTTTCCTATGTCTATGATGATGGTCATTGTCACTTAACATAACAGAGTGGCATCAGGATGGCCGGTGTTCACTTTGTAAAATATTGAGTGCCGGTGCCCAATCTACCGCAGACCTCTTTAATCCACTGCCAGACACTGCCTGCCAATTTATCTCACTCTTGCAGGTTCCTGTGTTCTCCTGTTTTTGCTTTTCCCTCTCTTGCACTCGAGGTGGCCCTCACCGGCAACCTCCAACTCAAATTAATGACTACAATGGCTGTACTAAAGCGCTGTCTGCACTGTGTGGGCGCTATAGTGTTGAGGATAGAAGCATGATGTTGATTTACTATGTTCATTTAAAGGAAGTGACACACACTACCTGAACCTAATATGATCTCGACCACGATCCCCCCTTCCTCCCCCCCGCCGTCCAGACACAGATAGAATCCACCAATGTAACATTTAGTGCAAATCTCAGCATATAAAACTGAAGGGTATCGATCAAGAATAAAGTAGCAGACCTAAAAGAGGAACAACAGCGGAAGTTCAACAGCGGAAGTTCAAACAAGCGTCATTCCCCTGAACAATGTCTGCCCCCATGTGGGAATACACCATGAAAACGGATGTATGACGTTATAACGCATACTTTTACAACGCCTACCTTTACAATGACATTTTTACAACGCAAAAACTATTACAACGCATACATTTACAACGCAATTTTTTACAACGCATATACTTTTACAACGCATACCATTACAACGTAAGTATTGGTAAGTATATAATAATTTTTTTAATGTAATATAAGTAAAATTAATATAATTTAATTTAATTAATTTATTTTAATTTTTTTTTTTACCCTGTACCCCAAAAACCCAAAACTGACCCTGAACCCTAAAAATACCCGTTTACCCAAAAACCCAAAACTGACCCTGAACCCTAAAAATACCCCTTTACCCAAAAACCCCAAACTGACCCTGAACCCTAAAAATACCCCTTTACCCAAAAACCCAAAACTGACCCTGAACCCTAAAAATACCCCTTTACCCAAAAACTGACCCTGAACCCTAAAAATACCCCTTTACCCAAACACCAAAAACTGAACCTGAACCCTAAAAATACCCCTTTACCCAAAAACCAAAACTGACCCTGAACCCTAAAAATACCCTTTTACCCAAAAACCCCAAACTGACCCTGAACCCTAAAAATACCCCTTTACCCAAACACCAAAAACTGACCCTGAACCCTAAAAATACCCCTTTACCCAAAAACCAAAACTGACCCTGAACCCTAAAAATACCCCTTTACCCAAAAACCCAAAACTGATCCTGAACCCTAAAAATACCCTTTTACCCAAAAACCCCAAACTGACCCTGAACCCTAAAAATACCCCTTTACCCAAAAACCCAAAACTGACCCTGAACCCTAAAAATACCCCTTTACCCAAAAACCCAAAACTGACCCTGAACCCTAAAAAGTCCCCTTTACCCAAAAACCCAAAACTGACCCTGAACCCTAAAAATACCCCTTTACCCAAAAACCCAAAACTGACCCTGAACCCTAAAAATACCCCTTTACCCAAAAACCCAGAACTGACCCTGAACCCTAAAAATACCCCTTTACCCAAAAACCAAACATATAACATTTTAAATATAATTATATACTTACCAATACTTACGTTGTAATGGTATGCGTTGTAAAAGTATCTGCGTTGTAAAAACATGCGTTGTAAATGTATGCGTTGTAATAGTTTTTGCGTTGTAAAAGTTTCGTTGTAATGGTAGTGCGTTGTAAAAGTTGCGTTGTAAACGTTACATACCCATGAAAACTCTCCTTTACGTTGTATTCAAGGTTTAAAAAAACGTGTCAGTTATGTAAGGCATAAGTTATGCTGCAACATTGGTCTATACTACTTCACATACATTTTAATAATACCTCGGTTTTTAAGTTCAAAGAGAGAAATTTCTTGCATATAAGTAAGGCTTTCATGTAGAATGCTGAATTATATCCAGTATCCAAATCCCTAATTTCTTAATGTTTCAGTTCAGTTTACTATATCATAAAAACCATAAACATGCACAGTTCAAGCAATCATGAAAACATACTTTCATCTACAACTAAAAAAAACAAAGTTAAACAATTTAAGATCAACAAAGCAAGCCTGTATCAACCTGGCTCAACGCTGGGTGATCATACAAAAAGTGCATTGTGCGAGCAGTTGGGAACATAAAACATGCTAGGTGCACAGGCATTGAGAAAAAAAGTGCCTTATGCAAACGATCAGGGTCATAGGCATAAACAGATAGCCCACTGCCAAATTGGGCTTTCTATAAAGTCTAATCGAGCCAAACCGCATTATCAACGACCACACTGTGCACAAAAGCATAATACTGGGATAGGGGTAAATAACTCTTTTTTTCGCCTCCTAGCAGCCCATAATATAATAGGGACCCTCTAGTGCCCTTATGTAAGCCATCGAAAATATCACTATTGCAGTACTTTCCTCTGATTATGAAAAATTTCTAGAACTGCACCAGTCGAATGTTCAGCATAAGGTTTTGTGGGTTTAGAGCATCTAAGGCTACCAACATGCAGGTTCTTTTTATATCATTTTACATTTTTCATTGAGAAGAGCATAAAGGGCATAACAATGATAATAATGTACAGGGAGTTTAAAAACCCCATTTGATCAGAACATACAAATCATGAGTAAAACCAATACAGTGAAAGTGCAAAGTAGGTGCACAAAAGCATATCGCAACCATAATTTGGCAGAACACTGGTTTTCCAGCAGGGCATTTAAGAACCATATTTGATCAGCACACACAAGTCATGCATAAAACCATGTACCACCAGGATCGAGCAAGACGCGACACGCTGTTCGTTACCGAAAACTGATGGGTTGCGGATAAAAGATCAATCACGTCCTGATGACCCTTTCATTATGACGCACAGAAGGATTTGACAGTCATCCTTCATATTAAGGCCACTTATGCCTTGTACCTTTGATGCCCTGAAAAATCAAAATTTTGGAATACCAACATTAGAATAATACCAGCCTCTTGTCTACAGCAAGAAATAATAAGGCTGTTAAATACTGCTCACAGCTGAAATTGAAAATTTACAATACAAAGAGTCCTGAGTGCAATATCTTGATAAAATACGATAAGATATCTTTCGCCCTGAAGAAGTCCTACGGACGAAACACGTTGGCTACGTTTTCTCTTAAACTGGAAGATCACCAATAAAAGAAAGAAAAGAACTTTATGTCTTATTGAAGTATTTTATGGACAATTGAGTCTAAATATTATTGGAAATACAAATTGTGTGGGGTGCTGAACCATTTGGTGTTTTGAATTATATTGGGAGTCTAGGGGTATATGACTCCAGGTTAATAGCACCCACAACATACTTATTAGACCGCAATAAATTGGATGAAGTGCAGACTTTTGGCCCGATACCCCTGTCCTAGTGTTGCATATGCATAAAACCAATACAGTGAAAGTGCAAAGTAAGTGCAAAAAAAAGAATTTGCAGCATAATCTGGCAGAATACCCATTTTACAAAAGTGCTTTAGGTAAGAACCCATCTTTTTACGGATATCCAATTCTAGTTTCCTAAAGTGCTAAAGTACTAAGGTCGAAGAGACTTCTATTCCGTCATAGTTTCAAGATTCGCTTGGAAATTCCAGCTCACAGAGAACTTTTTTGTAGCACTCACCCGCCTTGCATATGCTTCTTCGAACATCCTGGTTTGTTTCATCTTGTTTAGCCACCTCGCATATGAAGGTGCTTCCACCGACCTCCAATTCTGAAGAATTACAGAGCGAGCAAGAAGGAAGGAAATAGCTAGAAAAGTCTCCTCCGCTTTTTTCATGTTTGCCCTAGATCTGGTAATAACGAAGAGGGCGACCTCCACCTCAGGATCTACCCTCTTCTCAATCACCCGGCTTAAGACCGAAAAAACCCTTACCCAGAAGAGCCTAACCTTGGACACGTAAAGAATATATGTAACCAAACCCCTTCCCCTTCTGCCTGGCAACGGAAACATTTATTCTCTACTTCTGGATATTTTTTGTTAGGCGCTTTGGATGTATAGTATGCCATCCCCCAAGACAAAAAGGCCATTCTTTTTAAATTGGCAGCTCTTAAAGCCTTGCTCCCTAACTGAGATTTGGCCTGCCACTCCTGGTTTGAAAAGGTACATTGAGTTTCCCGGGTTACTATTTCTAAGAATTTCTCGACCAGTGGAGACTCACTTTGGGTGCACAAAAGACAATACCAGTTGCCCACCCCTCTTACTTTTGCTCCAAATAGAGCAGTCACCAGTTTAGTTGGGGCACCAGTAGACAAAAGATTATATCTATTAAAAAAATATATAAGCCAACCATCTAGCCTCCCGGGTAAACACCTGATGTATGTGAGGCCAGTCCAGCTTTGCCAGTCTGAGGGCTGGTAACATGCATTCACATATTTTGTTCTTCCGCTACTTATTGCGGCAACGCAATGACTGCTGTTCCTTTGTTCAGAAGCTTTATTATATTATCTACAGTAACGTTTGTGTCTTTGATTATGGAATAAAGGGCAGACAAAACAGTCATACACTCACGCAAGTGCTAGCTAGTGAGATTACTTCCCATGCCTTTTAAAGTATGGTTACAGTGATTGTTTACCTTAGTTTACCTATGTAACCAATGCCTGTGCATGTAGCACTTTAGAGCAGATTACAAAATCTTTAAGCTGATTGACATGAAAATGTGCATTAATTAATTAATTTGTCCTATGTTTACTATCTTCACATCCGCACTCCTGACTCTGAATGTAAAATACTTGCGGACCTGGAGTAGAGTAACCTAGAGTAGAGGTAAAATATCTTGCTGCTTTTAAAGGTGCATTTTGATGTTAATGTCTAGCTTGTGGGTTACTCAATTACTGCTTTGAACTCTTAATAATGAGAAATCCTGTGTTTCTGTGACATTACTGTATGTAATATGTATGCATTTTGGTGTATCGACTGCCGGTCAGTCAATGTATGATGCTGAACTTTTTGACCACCTTGGAACTCCAAATAATAAAGACTTGTGTGAAGAAGGAAGGCTGATAAGTTCAGTGTCTCTCTTTGTAGCACCAAAATTCATAGAAAGATTCATGACATTGGTCTGTAGACGTTGACACAAGAAGCTGCATATCTGTTGTACTTGCACTGCGGTTGCAAGCTATATTTTCACCTACTTGTTTACTATATTCCATTGGCACACTTTTACCAGAGGTATTTATAAAAAATACAATGTGTTTTACAACAGGAACAAGTGTGCTGCAAGTGTGGTTAGAGAGCAGAATCCTTTCTTAGTTGTGATATCTTATAATAATATGGCAATTCAAGAGGAGGGTGTTGGACTTGGCTCTCTATGCAGGGTAACCCCCAAACGTTTTGCCTTCACCTTCACATTTTTGCTTGATGTGTTATTGTTAGCTTAGAACTCTGTGCACTTTACCACTGCTCACCAGTGCTAACATGCTTGTATTATCTCCCCTAATAGTACATTTGGCATATTCCTTTAGGGCATATTTACTTGACGTATAGGGCCCTACAAAAGTGGTATTCAATATACGTAGGGACTGTAAATTAAATGCTACAGGTGAGGCTGCAGTTCTTTTCGTGCCACCCATTTAAGTGTCCCAGGCCTGCCATTGCAGCCTGAATGCTGTTTTAAACTGACAAATCAATTTGGAAATATAACTTTCTTGCCAAGCCTTAAACTCGCCTTTTACTGCATATAAGTCACCCCTAACTTAAGCCCTAGCTAACCCAGAGGGCAGGGGGCACTGTAATTCGAAGGTTGGACATTTACGTTTCACATGTTTGGGTAATAGAAAACGCCTAAATTCGTTTTTCACTACTGTGAGGACCACCTCTGCCACAGGATAACAAATGAGATGACTTATTACACATAATATGTGCTAACTTTTGATTAGGAACAGCGAAGCATTTCATGTTTGCTGTCCGAAAAATATTAATTTAGTATTCTCTTTAATAGTAAAGTTGTATTTTAAGTTACAAGTTTGAAAAGTATCACTTTTAGAAAGTTGGCATTTTCTTGCCATGAACTATTTGGCACCTGCAGCTTCTCCTCGGTCACATGAATGGGTGTACTTGGCAGTTGGACCATGTTTATTCTCCAAGGCAGCCACACAATAGTTTTAGGTGTGCCTGAATAGGCCATCAACTGGCAGGATGGGGGGGGGAAGCTGGGCACAGCCCTACTATCAATTTATTAAGGCTGTGTGCTTCCTTCACCAAAGGACTTGTCACACCAGCATTGTTCATGCAACCAGCCTAAGCCTGGGCAGGGTAGTAAGTGAACTGCAAACATTTCAATTGGAATTCTCTATAATCGGCTCCTACTTCAAAGGAGACACCAGTGAGACCTTAAGACCCACTCTTCAGTTCACTTTCTCGACCTGCAGAAAGACTCTCAGAGGACTGCCTGCTGCTATGGCCTGCTGCATACTCCACAAGACTGTTTTGCGGCACCTGGAAGGACTGCTTTGCTGCCTGGTGCCTGCCTTGAACCCTCAGAGGCTACAATGATGCTTGAGCCCTGGTTCACTTCACCTGCACCCAGCACTACCAGAGTGACTCCAGGGACTATTTGCTGGCCTTCTGTTCCAAGCCTCAGGGACAGGAAAGGCTCCCTCCATCTTGAACCCGCACCTGTACCCAGCCAGACTGAGTCTAACCCTCCAAATGGTGCCCCTCCAGTCCTGGACCCTTGGTGTTAATGGTGAAGCTGCACAGATAGCCAAAATCCAAGACTTGGTATGCCATTTGCAGCAAAAAACTACTTTGAGAACTGTGAGTAAACAGGGACCAACTTAATAGTCTATACACCCAAGGAGCATCATCAGTCTGCCTGACTAGCGGCAGCCAATGCTATGTTCTCCATAGCACCAAATCCTGTTCAATGGTTCCTCACCAAAGGGGTATTCGACCTCTTGCAACTCTCATGGGCTACAGCCTCCAGCTTTGTCCTATTGGAGAATTTTGACTTCCAAAAAGTGACTAAGTCCAAACATAGAAAAACCTCACAGCAACTTCATCCAGCGCCTCCCCGACAATGACAATCCCTCCTCTGGCAACCCCTTCAGCCTTGAATCCTAAACTGGACCTTCTCATAACATTTTTCACAGAATTTCCTGTATGCCTGAAAGAAAGAGCTAACCGGGCCCTATTCACTTTTTGTATCTGACCTGCGCTATATCTGGATTGGCCATATTTTTCAGCTTTGCCCGCAATCGCCGCTTTGATCTCTTAGGAATTCGTTTTTACCTTAAAATTTATAAATTCATACCTATGGTTCTACAGAATGGATTTTTGATGTTTCGGTGGCAAATTATTTATTAAAATGTAAGCTATTTTTCTAAACTGGTGTGGGATTTTCTTTAGTTGTGTTTTCACATTATTGTTTGTGTGATGCATAAATACTTTACACATTGCCTTTAAGTTAAGCTTGGCTGCTTTTATGGCATGCTACCAGAAGGTTAAGCACAGGTTTATTTAGTGAATTGTGTGGGTCATCCTGATGGGGGTAGTGGAGATTGTTTGAACAGGGGTCCACCCTCTTCAACCAACAACCCAATTTCTCACAGAGGGCAAATGTGGCTGGACAAATGGGGGACCAGTTGCTGGTCACAAGACCATGGGAGAGAGACTTTTGAATTAGCTCTTATCTGAAACTAGATGGTAAGGGTAGCGTCCTGGGTGCAGAGGGACCTCATTCCACAGTTTAGTTATTTAAACATAAAAGGATTGCCTTTATGGGCATTCTTGGTTTTTTCCTAAGCGTATCCTGGGAATTTCCCGCTGCCCGCTGCTTCTTGGAATTTCCCGCCGCTGCCTCCCTGCGGCCCCGCCCCCCTGTGATTCCATTCGCCGCCCCGCTCCCGCCACCCAGCTGCTCCTCCCTCCCGGCTCCTTACTTATGACGCCCCCAGAGCGACCACGCAGTGGACGCGCGCAGCGGGAGCACCGATTGAGCGCCGAAGGTGCGCCAAAGGTAAGCCCGTCTGCGCCCGTCCGCACCTGGCCCGCGCCCAGCGCTAGGACCCCTGGCCCTCCCCGCCGAGGCAAGACGACCCGACTGACCTACGACGCCGCCACTCTCAACGCACTCAATGCCGGCCGGACCCACGCCTGCTGCCGAGCCACCCCGAGACGCACCCACCCTTCACCTGCTGCACCTGCAAGTTCACCTGCCTCCGAACCTGCCCCGCACCCGCCAAGACAAACACCAGCAGCAACCACCTCAAGTGCATCCTGATCAACACCCGCTCCGTCCACAGACACGCCGTGGAACTCTGGAACCTCCTCGATGCTACATCACCGGACGTCGCCTTCCTCACGGAAACCTGGATGAACGCCTCCTCTGCACCCGACATCGCCATCGCCATCCCGGACGGGTACAAGATCATCAGGAGGGACCACATCAACCAGACCGGAGGTGGCATCGCCATCGTCCACAGGAACACCATCCGCATCACGACCGAGGCCAACGACTCCTTCGCCGCAGCCGAACATCTCCACTTCCAGATTCACACCGACCCTAAGACGACCCTCAGAGGCACCCTCGTCTACAGACCCCCGGGACCACGCACACAATTCAGCGAAGACATCACAGACTTCATCAGCCCGCACGCCCTCCCCTCCACTGACTACATCCTCCTCGGGGACCTCAACTTCCACCTGGAGAACAACAAGGACCGCAACACCACCGCCCTGCTGGAAAACCTCGCCAACCTCGGACTCAAGCAACTGGTCAACACCCCCACCCACTACGCCGGCCACACGCTTGATTGATCCCGTCTTCTCTTCCAGCAAGTACATCACCTTCAGCCACGCCACCGGACTCCACTGGACCGACCACAGCTGCGTCCACTTCAGCTTCAAAATATCCACGACCCACCACCACCCGCAACAGGTACCTCACAGGAATTGGAGCAAGATCACCGCAGACCAGCTCACCACCTCCCTCAGCCAGAGCCCACCCGCCAACACAATGGACCCCAACGAAGCAGCCCGCAACTTCACACAGTGGCTGACCGCCTGCGCCGACGACCTCGCGCCACTAAAGAACCCTCCCAGCAGACCCAGAAGCAAGAAGGCATCCTGGTTCACCGACGACCTCAAGGACTCCAAGAAGACCTGCCGCACCCTCGAGAAAGCTTGGCTCCTCGACCGAACCACCGACAACATGACCGCCCTCAAACACGCTACCCGCAAGCACCACCAGCTCATCCGCACCACCAAGAAGAAATCCCTGAAGGAACGACTGGACAACAACGCCCACGACAGCAAAGAGCTCTTCACTATCGTCAAGGAGTTCTCCAACCCCAGCACCGGCACCAACGACATCACTCCGTCACAAGACCTCTGCGACTCCCTCGCCTCGTTCTTCCACCGCAAGATCGCCGACATCCACAACAGCTTCGGCGCCCCACCCACGCACCCAACCGTCGAACCAACGCCCCCCACCGCCACCCTTCGCACCTGGACCACGGTGACCACCGAAGACACAGCCCGCACGATGAACACCATCCACTCCGGATCACCGACCGACCCCTGCCCACACCACGTCTTCAACAAGGCCGACTCCACCATCGCACCCCAACTCCGGAACATCATCAACGCCTCCTTCAACACCACCACCTTCCCGGAGAGCTGGAAGCACGCCGAGATCAGCGCCCTCCTGAAGAAACCTACAGCGGACCCCACCGATCTCAAAAACTTCCGCCCCATCTCGCTCCTCCCTTTTCCTGCTAAAGTCATCGAGAAGATAGTCAACAGACAGCTGACCGCCTTCCTCGAGACGAACGGATCCCTCGACCCCTCGCAGTCCGGCTTCAGAGCCAACCACAGCACCGAGACCGCCCTCATCGCAGCCACCGACGACATCCGGACCCTGCTTGACAAGGGGGAAACAGTGGCCCTCATCCTCCTGGACCTCTCCGCTGCGTTCGACACGGTCTGCCACCGCACCCTAGTCCAGCGCCTCAGCAACATCGGTATCCAAGAGAAGGCACTGGAGTGGATCATCTCGTTCCTCGCCGGAAGAACACAAAGAGTCTGCCTCCCCCCGTTTCGCTCCGAGGCCACCGAAGTCATCTGCGGCGTCCCGCAAGGATCTTCACTCAGCCCCACCCTCTTCAACATCTACATGAAACCTCTCGCAGCCATCGCACGCCAGCACAACCTCAACATCATCTCTTATGCCGACGACACCCAGCTGATCCTCTCCCTCACCAGAGACCCCGACACCACCAGAACCTGCCTACACAAAGGGATGAAAGACGTCGCCGAGTGGATGAAGCACAGCCGCCTGAAACTGAACTCGGACAAGACGGAAGTCCTCATCCTGGGATCTTCGCCCTCCGCCTGGGACGACTCCTGGTGGCCCCCAGCCCTGGGCACCGCACCCAAGCCAACCGACCACGCACGCAACCTGGGCTTCATCCTGGACCCCTCCCTCTCGATGACCAGACAAGTCAACGCCATCTCCTCATCGTGCTTCAACACCCTATGTATGCTTCTCAAGATCTTCCGCTGGATCCCGACCGAGACCAGGAAGACTGTCACCCAGGCACTCGTCACCAGCCGACTGGACTACGGAAACGCCCTCTACGCCGGAACCACAGCCAAGCTACAGAAAAGACTCCAGCGCATCCAGAACGCCTCCGCCCGACTCATCCTGGATGTCCCCCGACGCAGCCACATCTCCAGCCACCTGAGGAACCTGCACTGGCTCCCCGTCGACAAGAGGATCACGTTCCTGCTCCTCACCCACGCACACAAGTCTCTCCACGACCTGGGCCCCAAGTACCTCAACGACCGCCTGACCTTCTACATGCCCACCCGCCAGCTACGGTCCACCAGCCTCGCCCTCGCAGCTGTACCACGCATCCGAAGAGCCACCCCTGGAGGAAGATCCTTCTCTTACCTGGCTGCCAAGACTTGGAACTCCCTCCCCATCCACCTTCGGCTGACCCAGGACCATCTCGCCTTCAGGAAACAACTCAAGACCTGGCTGTTCGAGCAGTAGCATACCCCTCCCCCAAGCGCCTTGAGACCCTCCCGGGTGAGTAGTGCGCTATACAAATGGCATGATTGATTGATTGATTGATTGATTGGTTTCACTCAACAATGGTAGCAGCATATCCAAGCATACAAGCATTGCAAGATAGGGTTCAATTGGAAGCAGTCCCTGTTAGTGTAACGTGCAGTAGCAACAGGCAATCTCGAGTAACCAGTAGAAATAAACATGAAAACAGCAAAATGTAAATAAAGAAAAAGGGGAGAAATAAGAGAAGAAAAAAGCCTGGTCGTACTACAAAAAGTAAGTGTCACAAGCTAGCACAAGAAGGTCTCCCACACCCCATAAGACACCAATTCTCCTAGTAGTTGCCTCCCGAGGTGGGCCTGCAGTGTCACTTCAGTATGTATGACTGGAGGGGTAACACTCACCTGTCAAAATCCACCCACCCACAGGAAGCTTGGTGTATAGAAGAGGGGCCATCAAGGGCTGCAGTGGTGTCCATTCTTAGAACAGTTTTTTGGGCTTCATGTCTGCAGGAGAGGAGCACCGGTTGTGCAATTGTTTTTCGCCTTCAGAAATCTTGCAGATATTATTTTTTGTGGCCCAGTATATTAAAGACGAATGCGGTCTGTCAATGTGTATTTTTAAAGGACAATGACTACCTGTCTGATGATGGCTCTCAGTGCCACCATGTTTAGAGAGCAGGGGAACTATTAATCCTTTTGGTATACTGCAGGTGACAGGGTGAGGTTGAGATATGGTTGAGTCTATTTGAATAAAATGTCTTTAAAAAATTTTTTTTTTTTAATTTAGTATGAACAAATGTTCTATATTAGAGCCACATATTTGATGTTGGCAAAGACCAGTGATGAGTAGATGAGCATAGGGGTGCAAAAATCACGTATGACAGTGATCCCAAAGCATTATGTACCATATTGATAATTGCTTTCACAATGCTACGTTCCCCTCAGAACCCAGAATGATAGAGCAAGGGCATCTTGAGATGCTCAAGGTGTTTGTAAATCTGTTTGAAATGTATTCTCTAATGCAGTTTCATTAAGTCATAGTGATGGTTTTGTAGCTGGAAACTTTGTCTTCACTGAGGTTTGTTTTTTGGAGGAGTGGTTGGATCTGGCCTCTTTTGGAGGGGAAAACAAAATGTCTATAAGGCTGAAGCATTGACAATGCCAAGCAGTGATGTAAGGGCCTTGGAGAATTTGGCCTTAATGATTCGGGCAGTAAGTTACGCATCATTGCTGATGGTGGCTCCCAGCAAATCTATTGTGCTAAGCAGATATTGCCTGGGTAGGAAATGAAAGGACTTCAACAGGGGACTGGGATTTGTGGGTATTTTATATTTCATTGTGCGAGTCAGTATCATGCCTGGTTGTGTTAAATTGTAGATCAAGCTTACCAGTCCTATTGTGGGCTTACCAAGAACTTACAGGAGCTTAGAACTTGCCTATTCCCTTAAATTGATTGGCTTTATTGTCACTCTTTTTTGATTGCTTGCTTATTTGATGGCTTTCCTTATCCATCTTGTGTTTGTCCCTCCCCTGGAGCTTGGTTTCTTGACTGGCTGACTTATGTCCTTTTACTGCTGACTTCTTGTCAGCAGTATTGTCACTACGGAACTACTTTTTCTTGTTGATGAAGCACTCAATGAAAGGGCATATTTTTTCCAGATCACTGCTTGTGTTTCTTCTTCCCAAAACACCTGCCACCCCTTTCTGTTTGGATGCTCTATCTCACTCTTTCATGACTGCTCACTCTCTCTCCTGTGTGGGTCCCCTATCACATTCCCCGGGCTGCTGTCTTTTATGTGATTCTCTCTCCTGCCCTCATGTTGCTGTCTCTGTCGTGTACTTCTCCTCCCAGTGCTGCTCTCTCCATGGTGCACACTCTGCGTTGCTTTTCACCAGCCTGCTGCCCACTCGATCTTTCATCCTTCTATTGTTTTTTAAGTATATTTTTGGGAATATCAAGCAGAAAAGGTATTTTGTGAACTTACAATATCTTTTTTTTATTGACAGTCAAAAGTGGCACCTGCCATCTAAGATCTGCCAATACAAAATGCAAGAAAATGGTGATGCATCTATTTGTAGATTACACGCATGTCTAATGACTCAAGTAGTCATCTACAGAATGACACGACCACTGACAGTGTTCTGTATCATCACACCTTTTTTCTTTTTGCTGATACTGAATAGCAGTGACAAAAAGCACTGCTATTTACCAGTGTTGTTCCTTTTTGCCCAAAAATCTTTTGGAAAGTTAGTGGCTCCCAAATTCAAGACCTACTGGCTTTGCCAATGCTTTTTTTTTTAACCTAAACTGACACCAAACAAGATTTATGTGCTAGTGGGACCTAATAGTATTTGAATTGGGTCTCAGTTGCTCTCAACATAAAGTGAGGCTTCTTGCTCTAGTTGTGCCTGGTTGGAGTGAAGCACTGTCCAGCAGGTGCAGCAGACCTTGGAATAGGACCTAGACCCCACCCTTCCCCCATCCCACTCTCACAGAGAGAGAATTCTCGGGTGCAATATCCAAACTTGGTAGATGCTCAGTAACTAAGTGGCAAAGATGGAAGTGGCATTGATGGCCAGATTACCACGAAAGGGGAATCACTGCTAGCTCCCCCAATAGATTGTTCATGCTGCTATATTGGGGAACCTGTCCAACACTACATTGGGGAAACTGAAGAATTCAAAGAAGTTGCCTTAACTCCTATCGTACCAAAGAAAAAGTTGTCCGTAAACAAGGGAAGTAGAATACATTTATAAAAATTATCCACCAGGGAAGAAACTACCAGTTTATGGAAGATAAAGTAGCACCAGGTTGAGACAATACTGACGGGGGAGCTTGTTCAAGCACTGACAGTCTTTCAGGTCATCTAGTCCTCATGCCTAGCCTTTGAAACAAAAATCAGAGAGGTGGGTTTGGCAAATTTGGCACTTTTCCTGATGTTGATGCCCCAACTCCTTCTTCTCTTCAATGACATACGTAGCACTGGTTCGTTGCCCGATAACCCTCACTACAACCTCAGTCATTCATAAACTGAATACACCCCTGGGGAAATGCTGCTTGTATTGGCCCATTTCCCTTCTTAATGGAGAGGTAAAGCTGCTGGCCACGGGAATGGGCACATCAGTCCAAGAGGACCAGAATGGATTTATGCAGGGCTGGGTCACAACATACTACCTATGCAGGCTCCAAGTGGCACTGGTTCACAGGGCATGGCCCAACAGCCTCATTCCTATTGGCTTTGAAAAAGCCTTCAATACTATAAATTGGCCCTTGCTATGATACGTACTTCAACAAATTAATATGGCCCTCGATTTGTGACGGGTCTAGTGATCCTTTACAACTCTCCCTTAACTTAAGTTAGAATAGACAACGTGCTCTCTCCCTCCTTCCCAATCCAACATGGCACATGTCAGGGCTGCCCCTTATCCCCAACTCTTTTTGTCAGAGCAATTGTGCCTTTAGCAGAGTGGCTCTGGAGAGGCATGGGTGTACGACTTCCTCTAGCCATACAGAACAGAGTGTCATTATACACAGATGATACGCTCCTTTATTTACAACACCCACAAACCTCACTACTGCTCTTGATGCAAATACTGCGAATATATAGGGAGGCAGTTGGATTGTCTGTTAACTAAGGGAAATCTACTTCTGTACAATTGGCTGGCACAGCCCCACAACTTACACCAGAGGTCAAATACCGGCAGGTGGAAGGCCCAGTCAAAAAGCCGGGCATTCGTGTTTCTCGTGACCAACAGATGGCCTTGGCCATGAACATACCTCTTGTCCTGAGACACTCCAGAGGAGATTTGGATAAATAGACCTCACTTCCCTCAACTTTTTGGAAAGAGTGGCTCTGTATAAAATGGTGATTCTCCAAAGCTTTTTGTATGTACTACCCATTCATTATTCCCACCATGCTCTTTCCAGACTTGCAGGCACTGATGCCCCAATTCCTTTGGGCAAGTAGAACCCAGAGAATCTCTTACATCTAGTGAATACTATCCATCTACATGAGTGGCCTAGGACTTCCCAATATCCTGCTTTAGTGCTTTTACTACTGGTCAGCACAGATGGATCTGAAGGGAGACTGGTTATTTGGGGACACGCATGACTTCTAATAGTGACTAGAACTGGCTACCCTTGAGAAATTAGAGACTCTAAATCTGCTGTAGAGAGAAGACCCTCCACACTCACTTAATCAGGTTACTAGACTCCCATTGCTGTGCTGGTGGGTGGAACCTACCCATATTAAATAGGCAGGCAAACTTACAAACCGAACAGCTGGGTGAAGAGTTTCAGCTGCAGAAATCCCTTTCAAGAATGACTTTGAACGAACACACTATGGTAACCTTTACATATGTATTTCTATGTAATCCGAACATGAGCTGTTTCATTAAAGATAACCTCTGCTGTGTTAGAGGAGATGCCATAGTTGTGGTTCTGTCTTGTTTTTTTGTGTTTCTCCTTCTATATACATATATATATATATATATATATATATATATATATATATATATATATAACATCTACAAACCACAAGTAAAGCCAACCTTTCTGTCTTCCAGATATCCAGCATTTGCCGTGCCGCAGTCCATGCAGGTGTAATCCGCAATCATGGGGGATACATTGATGTCATGCCGATTGATAAAAAAAAGCAGTACATCGGTACCTATCAAAATGGAATCTATTCAGAAAGGTACAGACCCAAACAATAATGTTCAGTGTGAATGTACATTTCTTTGTCGTCTGCTCGCTTTGAGGGCATAATCGCCTATGCTGTTGCACTGCAAGCAGGAATGGATAGGCTAACTCAGGTGGTTTACAAGTCTGTGCTCTTATGGTACCTCTGGAGCAGAAGTATCAGAGGTGCCATCTGTCTTTAAGCCTAAGCCATAACTCCAACAAGCTGCTTAGGACACACCATATCTGCTGGACTATGAATTCTGCTGGAAATACCACAATGTTCCATGTATTTTTCGGCATTTGATAGATTCAGGACATTTATGTTATACTTGGGAAGATAAAATGTCCAGGAATATGCTCACTTGATGGCACAGGAATATTCGCACCTTAATGAAATGCAGTAATTATTCTAAATCCCCATTTGGGTACAACATTATTTTGATCATTCACAATCAAAATACCATACACTGATCTCATTCCAGTGATTTTTATTTCATAAAATACAGGCTGAGCGTACTGACATCACACTCTTTTGAGGATGTCCTCGGTTATTCTTATGCCCTTTTTTAGGTCTTGCGCCTAGCGCTGCTGTGCGCAGCACTACTCACGCAGTGAGAGACCTCTGGGAGGGGTTTGAAAACGGCCATAGGAATCACAGACGCTCATGTATGTGCTTTTCCTTTTAGGCAACGTGATTGGTGTTTGCGTGGATCTTTTTATGAAAGACTGCACGCAATTGGTCAAAGGCGGGCGCATTGCTCCGCCCACCGCCTATTGGTGTCTATTACGCGCACTGCTGTCATGTCGTTTCAATTACTGTTCCAAGACACAGGCGTGATAATTGAAAGCACATGACTCGCTGTGGCGCACGCGCACCAGACCCCAGGCAGGGTCTGCTGTCCATAGTCATTGCCACACTAACCAGGAAGCAGCTGCTGCTAGTTTCCATTGAAAACACTGGTTTGTGCCGATTTTATGGCTATTTTATGGCCTGGTCTGCCGGTTATTTTCTACCCCAGGCAATTCCTGCCCCCTTTAGCTGCACGCAGGCACTAGCCCATCCATCCTTCCCTCTCGCCCACCCTGGTGCTGGCACCCCGACTCTTTTACTGGAAGTGGTTTCATGAAATCAGGGCCACGCCCTTTCTTCACTCGATCTGTTGTGCTCTCCCCCTTCACTGAGCCTCAGCGCTGTGTATGAAGTCGCACAGGAATCTTTGTGTGCGGTTTGCAAACTTCCGAGCCGCAGGGCCCAGACGCCATCCTCTGAGTCCATGGATAATGGCAACTTTCAGATGCCGGCCGGCACTTACCCCTACACCACCGGCCCCTACAAGCCCCTGAAGGAGGATTTGGAGGTGGGGATCCTCCCGCACCCCCAGGGGTTGTCTGTTAACTCCACCGTGGTGAACGTGACCACCTACCACAACCCGCCCAGGGACCACCTCATCCGGTCCATCTTCAACACCATGTATGTTAACTTCTGCTGCCTGGGCTTTATGGCGCTAGTCTTCTCCGTCAAGGTGAGTCCGTGCTGCGTTTTCCAAGTGCCATCGAGATGTGTCTTGTCCGTGCCTCTGAAAGTGTTGCTGGAAATTTCAATCCCTGTCCGGGAGATAGACCCAATATTTTATGCCCCATGCCTCGAACCTCCACCCCTATTCCATTTAAATCCAGTGCCCATGTGCGTTTACTGTTAATGCGTTCCGTGTCTTGATCCCCCAACCCACCCCGTCTGCTGGTGCACCCTTCTTTGTGTTCCTGAAGGCAAATTGGAATGTGTTTCATTAGATGGTTAGCTTTCAGCCCTTCTCGGAAAAGCAATGTAATTAACACCTATGATACTGTATTTATAAGGAGCATTCATTTGTCCTGCCTACTTTTACATTTGTGTTTGTAAGCTCTGTTAATCAGGAGCGGCTGCTTTCAATGGGCGGAGGGGCTGCGCCCCCCTCCTGCTTTATGTGCCATCAATAAATTCATCATCACATAATTAAAACCTGCATATTAACTATTTGAAATGCACATAATGAAAGAAAAGAAACACACTATTCAAACAGCCGATGCTGCATGTCTTGAAGTCATACTGTCCGCTCGATGGTCAGGCAATCACTTTCACTAACACGTGCACTAGTGCGCATGTGTCACACGCTGTGGCTGCCAAAGGGCTTAAATTACTTCAGCCGTGGCTTGCCATTCTCTGGGGCCTTTGGTTTCCTCCCCTAGATGACGCGAAGTAGCGTCACTTTTAGAACAGGTCCGGGCGGCAGGAACATCAGCTCGGGGAGTGGCTACTTTACCCTCGGGCCTCGGAGCCTCCACATGCCTTCCTCCGAGCCACAGTCACCCTTTTACAGTTGGCTGCAGAAACAATAGGTACGCAGATTAAGAGGGTTAACTTATGCCTGCTCAAACCTGCCTTAACTATAGGCATATGTAAATGGGTCCCTCCTCCTGCATCTCTCTTGGTACCTCTTCTTCTGCGTGCCTTGATGTGTGTTCTTTCATCAACACACCCTTCTTGCTCTCTTTCACTTATTTCGGCACCCGCTGCTAATACACTGCATTGCTGAGCTTTGCAATCGAACCACATGCCCCAGGAAGGGTGAGAAGCAGGCCTACTGCAGTGCCCCCGAGATTTACCATGCTTCAGTTTTACTGGCTTGAAGCTTCAGTTTTACTGGCGGAAGGCGTGGGGGCTGCCCTTCACAACAATGCTCAAGAAGAAAAAACAATCTAAGAAAAGAGAAAATAAAGAAAGAAAGAAAATAACTTGACCTGACGAACCACCAAGTAAATAATGTGATAAAGTTAGTTCATCAGATTACATTTCAGGCAACCTAAACAAGAAAAAACTCACAAGATTTCAAACATTGGCAATATAATCCCTCAGGTACGCTGGTGCACTTCTTTCCCCCGCCTCCCTCAAAACATGAGATGAAGCCACCAACCCATCTCCTCCTCTTCCATCACCTCCTTACCCAACCAACCCATCAAGCGCACACCTGTTTAAACCACCACCAACACCACCTTTCGTAAATTCATTATCAGCCATCAGCATCCAAGGCGAAGACTCAGACAAACCAGTCCCCACCTCGAAACCTACCTTGGATTTAACATTCTTCCTTTGATACAAAGCAACACGCCTCAAATTCCATGTCTGCCCGTTCATTAACTTGACCCAATTTCCACCAACACCTTTAACTTTAAACAAGCCTCTGAACTTATTAAAAAAATTAGCGTTAAGACCAGGCTTAACCTTGACCCAATCCCCCACATTAATGAACAACTTTTCACCTTTCCCTTCAGACAAAGCATTTTGCAAACATTGAGAAACAGAACCACCCCGCATCCAAGATGGAAGTAACTTTGTTCCAGCTACCCTTCCACGCATCATTTCAAAAGGACTCGCACCCAAACAACTGTTTAATGTTGTCCAATAAGCCCACAACATTTCACTTACAGAAGCAACCACAGACCTTCCAGAACTATGTGCCAACTGCATAGTCCCCTTCAACATTCTATTTAAGCGCTCCACCAACCCATTTCCCTGTGGGATGTATAAAGAACAACAGGAGTGTTTGACACCAACAGATTCTAAGAACTCTTTAATCTCAGAAGACCTTAACTGTGTGCCATTATCAGACAAGAGAACTGATGGAAAACCTTCTCTTTTGAACACCTAAGTCAGAACACCAATAGTAGCAGTAGTGGTAACTGAACTCATAAAGGCTACCTCAATCCACTTAGAATTAACATCCACTAATACCAACGCATATTTCTGACTCTCCGGCAAAAATGTAAATGAACCAATAAAGTCCAACCAGACTTTCTCCCACAGTCTCTCTGCTGAAGTAATATGCTGCGGCTCTTTAGAAGCACCCAAACCTACTCTCAATCTATTCTCAGACTCCCTACACGCCAAACACCGCTCCACCCAATCCTTTACCTCTGCATCCATGTTCGGCCACCAATAATTCCCCTTCAATCTCTTCACAGTCAATGTTTGTCCTAGATGCCCCTCATGAGCCAAACTAATTAATCTAGAACGCAATCCAAAAGGTGGAACAAATTTGTCATTGCGCATAACGATACCATCCCCAGTCACAGACAGCTAGCTCATCCACAATTTTCACAAATGGTCTGACACCCACAGGTAGAGTGCTTTCTCTCCGAGTACCATCTTTAATCATTCGCACCACGCCACTCAAAACAGCATCCTCCTCCATATGTTTATACCTAATATTCTTTTGAATGGTACTTCACTCGAAGATAAACGTGCCTTCCAGCTTTATTTATGTACAACAGAATCAAGTTTTAACTCTGGTGCGTGAGATCGGGTTGACACATTGCCCGAGTTGTAGGGTTGGCGAGGGCTCTGAACCTGTTCTAATGGCCCAGGCCTGTTGGATTTTCAGAAAAGAGTTGTTTCATGTGCAGGTCATATCTGATTCGGCTTGAAAGGGGGTATTTTCACAAATTTGGAGTTGTAATCCCATACAGTAGACTTGCTTTTCACACGTTTATTTTAGGCGCCATATCAAGATCTTGTGAGTCTGGGCACATTACTTAATCTCCCGGTGGCTACAACAATGAATGTGTTGTTCTGTAATAGCTGGTGTTCATGTAAAGTGACAAAACTTTCAGGTTGATATCACGCCATATAAAACTGCAAAAAAAACAAAACAAAAACCAGTAAAGCAACAAGTAATAGTTGCAGGCCTTTACTAGCCAGAGAGACTTTGCCATGTTGTGGCATTTTGATTGTATAAGCACACAAAGGAGCAGACAGGGTTAGGGGTGGAGACTTAATACGAGCCACAATAGGCCAAAGCCTAAATAATAGGTCTGGTGCCTTTTTATCTTCGCATTCCGTGTGTACTTGCTTGGCCTGTACTGCACACATTTCCAGCCCGGGTTAAAGTCCCCTTAGATCAGTGCAATTAACTGTGGTTTTGCGTTTGTAGGCCCCATATGCGCAGGTTTGCAACGTTGTGCTGCAGCCCTTCGACACAACTAAACAAAGCACTTTTTTCTTAAGTGTTTCTTTGAAATAGAAAACCACAAATAACTCACAGCTCATTAAAACACAAGTTCTTTGAGGTAAAGCTCATTGAATCGCATGCAGGATTTTAAAAAAAAATGCATGCTTACTTATTTATTTTTCCAACTCAGTTGTCTGGCAATCATTGAAGTGTTTTTTATATAGCACCATTGAAACCCATTGCTCAGTGATAGAGTGCTTTACACAGAAAATAGTTACTTTAATAAAAATGAGGCATAGGTGAAGACAAATAAAGCAATCAGATTTTTTAAGGGTAGGGATCAGATTTACAACATTATTCAAAACAATTCTGACAGTGATGATGAGGATGGATGGCTTTCAGCGTTCATCTGTCTAGGATCAATAATATAGTTATGTAGTATACTTGTAAAGCGCACAGCTGCCCCAGCAACGGGGCGTCCCGGCGCTGTATAACTCTGGGGAACCCGTCCTGGCTTTCCCTGTGGGATGGTCCCTTGCTGGGAGTCTCCAAGGTGGAGCCAGGCATCCCCGGAATTGGTGGGGCCGTTGTGGAGATTAGGCAAGCTAATGCCCAGAGTTGCCAAGTGGAACCCCTGATTAGAGTAAGCACCGAAGCGAGAATTATTGAGTCCGCTGACCAAGGTCCACGACCCTGCCGCGTCGGGAATTGAACCCTGGTCCCAGGCTGATTTCTGCTCTCAGGCCTGCCGCCTCTAACCAGTGAGCCACACTACTACTACTGTTTTCAATATTGCCTGTTCTCTTATTTTATATGTGTAGTGTGCTGGTTTACGGAGCATACAGTGCTCCTACGATCCTTCATTGTGACCCTTCATTGTCATTCTTTAAAAAACTATCTCTTAGAACTTCAGTGATTGCTACCTAATTCAGATGGGTCTATAATATTTTATCCACTTTTGACAGATGGAAAGCAAAGTTGTCCACTTAGATAATCCAGATATTTGGCCTGCAGTTTGCAGCCAGAGATGTGAAGTTTGACCTTAAGTCTAGTTAAAATGCTGATTGTGGTACCCATTAGTTCTTTCTTTTAAGAGAAATAGGGAATATTTGATCTGTAGGTTAAGCAACCACTGCATCGCATTGCATTATCAGCTCGAGTGAACCCCCATGTTGTTCACGAGGCTCTGAATGTTTGTTTCGCTGACATGTGGTGTGAAGCTGAATAAAGCATGAAGCATGTTGTTTGCTTCCGGCAGTCAGTGCACACACTGGCACTTATCTCCTTCGTGTGGGAAATTTCCGTAATCTCACTTTTGTTTTCTTACTGAGACCTAGAAGAGCAAAGAGCAGTGCTTAATTTGGAACACACAAAGGTGTTGGTGCCCGAAATGGTTCTAAGAAGGCCGCCACCCACTTTTAACCCCTGGTGTGGCCCACATTCGAATGCATTTGTATCAAGCCTCAATCACACATGACAGCCTCATGAACGCAGTTTCATCAGCATTAACCTCTTAATCCACAAAGGAATGTGGCCATCCATCAAGACATGAAATAAATCAGAAGAAAACCTGCCACCTGCAAGGCTGTCTCTGCAGACCAAGAATCCGATGCAATATCAAACCATACATTGAGGTTATGTCAATGAGATTATGAGAAAGATCTCTGATGCTACTTTTCTGATTGATCCCGTGTTGGGTTATTGCCCGAGGAGCTAGGGGGTTTGATGCCAAATGCTGCTGTCTCAGCTGGTGATTTCTATTTGAACAGCCTGTCATCTGCTTTCTCTGCAAACCGATCCAGGATAAAACTATGAAGGAAAATTGAGCATGAATTGTATTAACGTGTGTACGATTTCCTTCAGCAGTGTGCTTAATAAAGGACTAGGAGGGAACAACTAAGAACTGCACACAATTAGCAATGTTTTTTTTGGAGATAGAGCAGGGTATTCCCACCTTAATCGTCTAAATTCAAGGGCCCCGAAATTATGTGCCGGGGAAGGGCGAAATAATGCGGCTGGGTTGACTAAACTATCTGCCAAGAAAAGGCAAATTATGT